>NW_019942573.1:94184-115255 GCF_002910315.2 Salvelinus sp. IW2-2015 | reverse complement strand
ACACACGTTGTCGAAACACAACCACGGCAAACACACGCTGACAGACACAGGGGGCACCTATCGTTTGCCACAAAGGACACTCATAGAGCCATTGTGTGCCATCTTCTTCGGAACGAAGCTGCCCAAAGCGTCAGCCTTGGAGTCCACTCTTCTTTCGGTTGCTGAAGGAGTTACTAGACTACCAGTCTCCAATGGACTAGGAGGAGGAGGTAAAAAGAGATGAAAAAGCAACCGGAGCCATACCAGCCCTGAGTGTCGAAACAAAAGGATTACCAATAAAAACACATTCAGCAAGGAAAGCATAGTGAAGTTGAGCAAGTGCGGTCTGTGGGTTGTCGGACTGCCTAGGCCGTGGCTACAGGGACACGTCTACGATGCTGCCGAGTACGCACTACACCCTTAACATCACATCACAGCACACGGACAGGCTGATCCATCTTAGCTACATAACACTGCCCACATCACAACAATACATCTACACACACACACCATCATCAGCCATCACAATCGACACCATTCTGAGGCACACAACACAGCAGCAACAGGCGATCACACAACACTACTACACCTGGAACCAAATCACACACACACACACTCCTCAGGTGGGTCTTGAGCTTCTCCTCTATATCACCACTTAGAGTGCTTGGTAGAACCTAGCAATGATCCTCATCCTAGCAGGTAACTTGTTAATGTCATGGAGAACACTATGAGAGGTCCTTATTTAAATTCTGAGTGCTTTGGGTAATTGTTTTTTATTGTTAAGGAAGAGCATGGTATCTGTCACAGTAGTGTTTGTCACTTTATTTCTTTGCAGGCCGGCCACGGTCTCGTACATAAGCAGAGCTTACACCAAACAGAAGACACACAAGGTTTTTACTTTTGTTTTGTATCTATCGCACATGATAAGAATTATTACAAAGTAGGCTTCAACAAATTATATCATTCCCATCTCCCAAAAGGTGGTTAGAATTAAGTAATTACATAAGGTATGTATGGGTATGAGATAGGAATAAGATTTGGTCATGGCAATACCATTACCTCTACCTCTAGCTAGGAATTGGCTCTCAGCTCTATGATCTGGTAGTGGCTTATTCCCGGACGCATCAGAGTCGAGGGTCTGGAGACAGTCTTAGAGGTAATCTAGTCGGTCCAATGACAAAGTACTCATTGGAGCAATCAGTTCGCACAGGGTATCAACACAACACACATCCACACAGCTCCGGGAAAGATTTCCGGGAGTCTATGTTGGGGTGTGGTTATGTATCAGCTGGTAATTATAAAAATACACTCGCTGTACCGACGGTGGAGCATACATTGTATTAAAGCAAGCCACATACATGAAAGAAGTGATGCTCATAATAAAGTTCTGTCTCTTGTCTCTCTCCTGTCTCAACGTAGTCCTCTGGCTGTTAAACCATCTACTTTGACGTCGCCTTTGTGGAGTAAACATTCCGGAGAGGGGGAGAGGGAGAGGGGAGAAGGGGGGAGAGGGAGAGGGGGAAGGGGAGAGAGGGAGAGAGGAGAGGGAGAGAGAGAGAGAAGGGGGAAGAGAAGGGAGAGAGGAAAGGGGGAGAGGGAAAGGGAGGGAGATAGGTATTTGGTATTTTATTGGATCCCATTAGCTGAGTTACACTACTTGCTGAGCCAAGAGAGACGGCTGCATAGTATTTTATTCAGCCCTCTGATTACAATGAGAGCAAGACGTGCCGCCTGTCTGGGCCAGCCTTTGCAAGCTTTACTAGTCTTTCCTGCAGCACTGGACAGTATCTATATGTTTGACCATGACAGTTTTACAATCTAGGTAACAGCAAGTTCTTATACTAATGTGTTGGACCTGGGATATTGTATGATGGGCAGGCACTAAAACTTGGGACTACATGGGGTAGCACATTGTTTTTTCCCTAGAATTAACTTTTAATATTTCCTCCGCCCAATTCCTGAGCCAGTACACATACTGGAGATGGGACAGGGCAAGTAACCATGGATATATTGTACCTTGGGTGGCAGAGGTGTTCCAGGACTTCAGTAGATGGTTTAACAGCAGACTAGAGGCAGAGAGAGACAAGAGAACAGAGTTATATAGCACACTCTTCAGATTGGTTGCTTAAAACATGTATGCACCTGGACAGGGTTTATATATCACAGCTGTCTCCACACCCCTAAGACTCGGAGCGGTGTGTGTGTGTGTGTTGTACCTGGACTGTGGGTAAGTGTTGTGTTGTAGAGCTGTCCTCCAGACCCCAGACTCTGATGGTCCACAGATAGGACACTCCGTCATAGAGCTGAGCAACTAGAGAGAGAGGTAATGTATTGGACATGACAATACTCTATCCATTAACCATAACAAATACTTTTAATTATTATTTTAAAACACTTGGTGAATGTTATTTGTTTGAAGACACTTTTCTAATTCCTTAATCAGAGAAAAAAAAACTGTTGTGTAAGTACACTGCTCAAAAATAAGGGGAAACTTAAAACAAACACAAATAGTAACTTCCAAGTCAATCACACTCTGTGAAATCAATGACCACTTAGGAGCAACACTGATTGACAATAAAATTTCACAATGCTGTTGTGCAAATGGAAATAGACAAAAGGTGGAAATTATAGGCAATTAGCAAGACACCCCAATAAGGGAGTGGTTCTGCAGGTGGGGACCACAGACCATTCTCACTTCACTTATGCTTCCTGGCTGATGGTTTTGGTCACTTTTGAATGCTGGCGGTGCTTTCAACTCTAGTGGTAGCATGAGACGGAGTCCAAACCCACACAAAGTGGCTCAGGTAGTGCAGCTCATCAGGATGGGCACATGCGAGCTGTGGCAAGAAGGTTTGCTGTGTCTGTCAGCGTAGTGTCAGAGCATGGAGGCGCTACCGAGGAAGACAGCCAGTACGATCAGAGACGTGGAGGAGGCCAGTAGGAGGGCAACAACCCAGCAGCAGGACCGCTACCTCCGCCTTTGTGTGCAAGGAGGAGCAAACTGCCAGAGCCCTGCAAAATGACCTCCAGCAGGCCACAATGTGCAAACCTTGTCAAATCTGGGATTCGATCTAGCAACCTTTCGGTTACTGACCACAAACCACTAGTCTACCTGCCGCCGCCAAAATGTCGTTGGTTTTTGCTCTAAACATGCACTGTCAACTGTCGGACCTTATATAAACAGGTGTGTGCTTTTCCAAATCATGTCCAATCAATTTGAAATTACCACAGATGGACTCCAATCAAGTTGTGAAACATCTTAAGGATGATCAAGGAACAGGATGCACCTGAGCTCAATGTGAGTCCTCAAAGCAAAGAGATACTTACATAAATAAGGTATGTTTTTACTTTGAATACATTTGCAAAAATGAATAAAAACTGTTTTTGGCTTTGTATTATGGAGTTATTGTTTGTAGATTGATGAGGGATTTATTTATTTTTTTTATCCATTTTAGAATGAGGCTGTAACTTTGTGGATAAAGCTAAAGGGGTCAGAAATACTCCCGGGGATGCTTTGTGTATTACCTTATCTCTCTTAATATCATCAGGCAGTGGGGGCGTGGCCGGGACAGGAAGGAGGGCAGGTAGGGTGTGGAGGGTCATCTTCGGGCTTCGCCCCAAAAGCCAACACCTTCAGACGAGGGACAGACGACACGATGCTGCTCTGGAGGCTACGCAGCGAGACACACAGTCACACACCCATGGCCAACACAAGCAGTCACACAATCTCAACCCGAAACAGTCACACGCACGAATAAAACTATTATTTTCCCGAGCCCCACTATCATAAAACATTCTTGAAATTGGTTTTATTTCAGATGAAATAAGAAGCGAGGTAGATTGACTTTGTATGGCGTTGCTATCGGAGGAGAACAGGTGTGAGCATAGGCGCCTGAGTAACAAGACCAAACTATTAGCAGCTGCTCACCACAAACAAAAAAAATGTGTTTACTTTTTTTACAAGAAAATCATCATCGATCCTTTGGGTAATTTGTCATGACAACAGACACTTGTGGTGTTGATAAAAAACAGCTCTGCTGGGCAAGTAGACCAAATCAGCCATCTCTTTTCCCTATGTTATCCTGCTGAGACAAGTTACCTTTCAACATTTTCATGGTGACAGCACTTCAAACAACGGTGGCTACACAAGTGTCATGTCCGGAGGAAGCATTGCTAGGATCACCGTTATTCTTTCATGATTGTTCTGTTTCTTCATTATGTTTGGTCAGCCTATCTACTGGTGTGGTTGTTCAAAAAGAGATTGATGGTAGCACTCTAGCCCTCTTCCTGTAATACTGCTGGCTGCCAGACGGATCCCAACCACTACTGGAGACCTCCCAAAGTGGAGCAGAGGTCTAAAGAGACTTACATCACTACAGACCCCGTTCCATTCCCAAGGGCTGTACCACAGCGGTCTAAGACACTACCAGACCCGGTTTCCAATCCCAGGCCTGTACCACAGCGGTCTTAAAGACACTGCATCACTACAGACCCCGGTCTTCCAATCCCAGGCTTTACACAAGCGGTCTAAAACACTGCATCACTACAGACCCGGTTCATCCAGGCTGTACCAACAGCGGTCTAAGCACTGCATCACTACAGACCCGGTTCCATCCCAGGCCTGTACCACAGCGGTCTACAGACACGCATCACTACAGACCCGGTTCATCCCAGGCTCGTACCACAGCGGTCAGACACTGCATCACTACGACCGGTTCCATCCCAGGCTGTATCACAGCGGCTAAGACACTGATCACTACAGACCCTGGTCCATCCAGGCTGTACAAGCGTCTAAGACACTACATACTACAGACCCGGTTCCATCCCCGGCCGTCCATAGGGTGCACACATTTGGAAAGTGTCGTCCGGTTAGAGGGTTTGAACCCCGGATCTACGTCTGTGCACGTGATATAGCCCTCTCGGAACCACGGCGACGGAGCCTAGCCCTCTCCCGAACCACAGGCGACGGAGCCAGCCCTCTCCGGAACCACGGCGACGGAGCTAGCCCTCTCCTGAACCACGGCGACGGAGCCTAGCCTCTCCGGAACCACGGAGACGGAGCCTAGCCTCTCCGGAACCACGGCGACGGAGCCTAGCCCTCTCCGGAACCAACGGCGACGGGAGCCTAGCCCTCTCCGGAACCAACGGCGACGGAGCCTAGACCTGTCTCACTACGGTAGTGGTGATGATAATCTACATAGTTACTGCTTTAGACGTCTCCCTATTGGTGATGATAATCTACATAGTTTACTGTCTCTATTGGTGATGATAATCTACATAGTTACTGCTTAACTGTTCCTATTGGTGATGATAACTACCATAGTTATGCTTTTAGACTGTCTCCTATTGGTGATGATAAATCTACATAGTTACTGTCTCCTATTGGTGATGATAATCTACATAGTTACTGCTTTAGACTGTCCTCCCTATTGGTGATGATAATCTACATAGTTACTGCTTTAGACTGTCTCCTATTGGTGGTGATAATTACATAGTTACTGTCTCCCCTATTGGTGATGATAAATCTACATAGTTACTGCTTTAGACTGTCTCCTATTGGTGTGATAATCTACATAGTTACTGTCTCCTATTGGTGATGATAATCTACATAGTTATGCTGCCAAATCGTAGTGAGAGTTGCTGAAAAAAAATAACATTTCATTGCTATTTTGACTGCTTGTCAGTCTTGTGTTTGATATGCTGCCCTAAATAGCTGCATGTAACTCAGTATCTAAGAAGTACATGAAATCCCTTGTCTGCCTTCGTGTCATGCTTAGTGTGCAATCTAGTTACAACAGACAACGTTTGTAGGAACATGTCGATCATGTCTTTTGTGCACAATATGCAAATAGCTGGCTGTATCCGAACTCCAATCCTAAAGAGACAGATCGTGCTTACAGCATGGAATGCAGTAGCTGCAACACGTGGGCCGTCTTTCACGCACAACATGACGTTAGACACAGTACATAGCTGCTGCCTCAGTTAAAAAGTCCCACACGTGAGCAGAAGTCTCTGTATTAATAGCACAGCCAATCGGGTTGCAGAAAATGTGGAACAGCTACTCCAGGAGCACAAAGAGAGTTGTGTTCTGTTCATAAATATGGACTCCCCCTGTTAAAGAACAGTGTAGAATTAAGGAAATGGTTTTAAAAATCCATCGTTTTTGCACTCCCACTTTCAGACAGTCAGGCTGTGTGTGTGTTACCTGGGTGACAGGGCATTAAGACAGTCAGGCGTCTTGTGTGCGTTACCTTGGTGACAGGGCATTCTTCGGCATGTAGGCGAAGTCCAGCAGAGGGAAGAAGTCTTTAGGTCCCATGACCCCAAAACCTTTAGTCAGGTTAACGTGGAGCCTGGAGAACACACACAAACGACATTTTACAAAAACAAAGTACAGTGTAATATTGAAGTTCAACCCAGCCACACCAAATGTCCCAAATCGACCCCTTAACAGAGAAAGATATTGACCCGGAAGTGGAGTGACGTAGTGTGTTTATGTTTGAGAGTTGAGCAAGACTTGAAAAGTACCGTGAGTTTGTTGATATCCTGTATTGAAAACAGATTGACCAGTCTTCAATTTGATCGATTATTAACGTTTACAAATTTTTGTCGTGATTTTGCGCAAATTGAAGGCTGTTTTTCCTGGTACAACGGCGCCAAATAAAATGGACAATTTGGATATATATGGACGGAATTAATCGAACTAAAAGGACCATTTGTGATGTTTATGGGACATATTGGAGTGCCAACAAAAGAATCTCGTCAAAGGTAATGCATGTTTTATATTTTATTTCTGCGTTTTGAGTAGCGCCGGCATGGTTGAAATATGCTACACTCTCTTTGTTGACATTGTGCTATCATCGGATAATAGCATCTTATGCTTTCGCCGAAAAGCCTTTTTGAAATCTGACATGTTGGCTGGATTCACAACGAGTGTAGCTTTAATTTGGTATCTTATATGTGTAATTTAATAAAGTTTGATTTTATAGATTTTTTTTTTTGAATCTGGCGCTCTACATTTTAACAGGCTGTTGGGACGCAAGCGTCCCGCGATCCCAGAGAGGTTAACCCTATGACCCCTAAACATTTGTTGAGCTCAGATTATCAATATGGTAATAGCTCCACTCTGCCCTCTGATAGGCTAGGTAGATGGAAGTTTAACCATTATTGCCTATACCAATCAAATCCTCTCAGATCTCCACACGGGTGTAGGGTCTAGGGGTCCATTGGGGATTGGGCCCTTGTCTATACTACAGCAGCAGTCTCTCCTGGTAGGGTAGGGGTTAGAGGTCAGGTACTTACAGCAGTAGTCTCTCCAGGTAGGGTAGGGGTTAGAGGTCAGGTACTTACAGCAGCAGCCTCCCCAGGTAGGGTAGGGGTTAGAGGTCAGGTACTTACAGCAGTAGTCTCTCCAAGTATGCGATGGCGTAGGAGGACAGGGCCTTCACCCCCAGGACTGGCAGCATGATACCCAGCCATACTGCAACACACACAGTTAATCCTTAGGGTGAGAAGATTGAATGCTGTTGACTACAGCTCAAACACCATAGTGCCCTCTAAGCTAAGGACTCTGGGACTAAACACCTCCCTCTGCAACTGGATCCTGGACTTCCTGATGGGCTGCCCCCAGGTGGTAAGGGTAGGCAAAAACACATCTGCCACGCTCAACACGGGGGCCCCTCAGGGGTGCGTGCTCAGTCCCTCATGTACTCCCTGTTCACTCATGACTGCACGGCCAGGCACGACTCCAACACCATCATTAAGTTTGCTGACGACACAACAGTGGCCTGATCACTGACTACGTTTTGACAGCCTATAGGGAGGAGGTCAGAGACCTGACCGTGTGGTGCCAGGACAACAACCTCTCCCTCAATGTGAGCAAGACAAAGGAGGGACTATATGATTGTGGACTAAAGGAAAAGGATGGCCTAACAGGCCCCCATTCTCATTGACGGGGCTGTAGTGGAGCGGGTCGAGAGTTAAGTTCCTTGGTGTCCACATCACCAACAAACTATCATAGTCCAAACACACCAAGACAGCTGTGAAGAGGGCACAACAACACCTTTTCCCCCCCAGGAGACTGAAAAGATTTGGCATGGGTCCCCAGATACTCAGTTATACAGCTGCACCATCGAGAGCATCCTGCCCAGTTGCATCATTTATTGTATTTAACTAGGCAAGTCAGTTAAGAACAAATTCTTATTTACAATGACTGCCTACCCCAGCCAAACCCTAACGACGCTGGGCCAATTGTGCGCCGCTCTATGGGACTCCCAATCACAGCCGGTTGTGATACACCCTAGAATCGAACCAGGGTCTGTAGTGACGCATCTAGCAATGAGTTGCAGTGCCTTAGACCGCAGCGCCACTCGGGATCCCCATCACTGCCAGGTATGGCAACTCTTCGGCATCTGAAAGTAAGGGTAAGGGGAACGGGAGGGATACCTAGTCAGTTGTACAACTGAATTAAGTTGAGGGCTATGTGTCTTCCGCATTTAACCCATCCCCTCTGAATCAGAGTTGCCGGCACCCGGGGAACAGTGAGTTAACTGTCTTGCTCAGAATGACAGATTTTAATCTGGTCAGCTCTGGGATTTGATCCAGCAACCTTTCACGGTTACTGGCCCAACGCTCTAACCACTAGGCTACCTGCAGTGGGTAGTGCGTACAACCCAGTACATCACTGGGGCCAAACTTCCTGACATCCAGGCCCAATATACTAGGCGGTTTCAGAGGAAGGCCCCAAAAATTGTGGGGGGGGGGTGTCAAATGAATAGCATTCTCACATAGGTGTTCCTTTTGTCCAGGTGGGAAAGGGCAGTGTGAAATGCGATTGACATTGCGTCATCTGTGGATCTGTTGGGGTGGTATGCAAATTTGAGTGGGTCTTGGGTTTCCGGCATGATGGTGTTGATGTGAGCCATGACCAGCCTTTCAAAGCAATTCATTGCTACCAATGTGAGCGCTATGGGTCTGTAGTCATTTAGGCAGGTTACCTTCACTTTCTTGGTCACAGGGACTATAGTGGTCTGTTTGAAACGTGTAGATATTACACTCGGTCAGGGACAGGTTGAGAATGTCAGTGTAGACACTTGCCAGTTGGTCCTCGCATGCTTTGAGTACACATCCTGGTAATCCGTAGGGCCCTGCGGCTTTGTGAATGTTGACCTGTTTAAAAATGGTCTTGCTCACACCAGCTATGGAGAGCGTGATCACAGTCGTCCGGAACAGCTGGTGCTCTCATGCATGCTTCAGTGTTGCTTGCCTCGAAGACATTGAGCTCATCTGGTAGGCTCGCATCACTGGGCAGCTCACGGCTGGGTTTCCCTTTGTAGTCCGTAATATTTTTCAAGCCCTGCCACATCTGACGAGCGTCAGAGCCGCTTTGCCTGTTTGATGGTTCATCGGAGGGCATAGCGGGATTTCTTATAAGCGTTCAGATTAGTGTCCCGCTCCGTGAAAGCGACAGCTCTAGCCTTTTGCTCGGTGCAGATGTTGTCTGTAATCCATGGCTTCTGTTTGGGAAATGTACGTACTGTCACTGTGGGGACAACGTCATCGATACACTTATTGATGAAACCGGTGACTGAGGTGGTATACTCAACGCCATTGGATGATTGGCTTGTAATCAGGAGGATAGAATTACCGTCAGATTCGCCAAATGGAAGGCGTACTTTCTATGCGTCTCTGTTTGTGGAGTAAAGGTGGTCTAGAATTGTTCTCCTCTGGTTGCACATGTGACATGTTGGTAGAAATGAGGTAAAACGGATTTAAGTTTGCCTGCATGAAAGTCTGGCTTCTGGAAGAGCATTTTCTTGTTTGCTTATGTCCTTATACAGCTGGTTGAGWGCGGTCTTAGTGCCAGCATCGGTTTGTGGTMGTAAATAGACAGCTATGAATAATATAGATGAGAACTCTTGGTAGATAGTATGGTCTACYGCTTATCATACGGTACTCTACCTCAGGCGAGTAATACCTAGAGACWTCTTTAATATTAGACATCGCGCACCAGCAGTTATTGACAAATGGATACACCCCGCCCCTCGTCTTACCAGACGTAGCTGCTCTGTCCTGCCGACACACGGAGAAGCCAGCCAGCTCTAGATTATCCGTGTCGTCGTTCAGCCACGTCTCGGTGAAACATATATTAATCAATCAATTCCAGTTTTTTTTATATAGCCCTTCGTACATCAGCCAATATCTCGAAGTGCTGTACAAAAAACCGAGCGTAAAACCCCAAACAGCAAGCAATGCAGGTGTAGAAGCATATTACAG
Organism: Salvelinus sp. IW2-2015; assembly: GCF_002910315.2. Taxonomy (NCBI): domain Eukaryota; kingdom Metazoa; phylum Chordata; class Actinopteri; order Salmoniformes; family Salmonidae; genus Salvelinus; species Salvelinus sp. IW2-2015. Next base: position 105,001 of record NW_019942573.1, on the reverse strand, counting down.
TTTAATGTCCCGTTGGTAGGGAAGTCTTAAATCGTAGATCATCCCATTTGTTTTCCAACAATACAGAGGGTAGTGGTGGTTTACCTACTCGTCGGCTAATTCTTACAAGGCACCGCACCCTCCTCCCCCTTTACGCTGATTTGGGCCTTCTCTTGACAAAGCAGTATATCCTTCGTGTCAGACTCATTAAAGAAAAAATCTCAAGTCCAGTTTGACGTGAGTAATCCAGAAGCTCTTTTCTGTCATAAGAGACAGTAGCAGCAACATTATGTACAAAATGAGTTAAAAATAACGTGAAAAAAAACAAGCAAAATAGCACAGTTGGTAAAACGGCAGCCACCCCCTCCGGCACCATTATTATCATCTTGTAAGTAAGATCTCCACCGATTGTATTTGCTGCATGTGACAAATAACATTTGATATGAGACACCTTAGATTGAATCCTGGCCTGGGTGTGTACATGTGCAGTGTGCGTGTTACCTCGTAGCCCCTGGCTGAGGTCGTAGTAGCCAGCTTGTCCCAGAGACCACATGATTGTCAGACACTTGACCGGACGGTTCTGAACTGACCGCAACAACTCCAGACTACTAGAGAAGGGGAAAGAGCGAGAGCGGCGAGAGAGCGAGAGGGGGAGAGAGCGAGAGGGGAGAGAGCGAGAGGGGGAGAGAGGGAGAGCAGAGAGGGAGAGAGCGAGAGAGGAGCGAGAGCGGGAGAGAGAGCGGAGAGGGGAGAGAGAGCGAGAGGGGAGAGAGAGCGAGAGGGGGAGAGAGAGCGAGAGGGAGGAGAGGAGGCGAGAGGGGAGAGGGGAGAGAGAGGGCGAAGAGGGGGAGAGGAGCGAGAGGGAGAGAGGGGGGAAAGAGACATTGTATATAATTTAGTGTAACCATCATCCATGTACGTTTAGCCATCCTTTAATTAATCGTATTTAATAAATATATTGACTGAAGATTCCATGGTAACCCAATACAACAGCATAGTAGTGTTTGTACCTGTATCCTGGTAACCAATACAACAGTAGTAGTGTTGTACCTGTATCCATGGTAACCCAATACAACAGCAGTAGTAGTGTTGTACCTGTATCCATGGTAACCCAATACAGCGTAGTAGTGTTGTACCTGTATCCATGGTAACCCAATACAGCAGTAGTAGTAGTGTTGTACCTGTATCCATGGTTCCCAATAACAGCAGTAGTAGTGTTGTACCTGTATCCATGGTAACCCAATACAACAGCAGTAGTAGTGTTGTACCTGATCCATGGTAACCCAATACAACAGCAGTAGTAGTGTTGTACCTGTATCCATGGTAACCCAATACAACAGCAGTAGTAGTGTTTGTACCTGTATCCATGGTAACCCAATACAGCAGTAGTAGTGTTGTACCTCGTATCCATGGTTCCCCAATACAGCAGTAGTAGTTGTTGTACCTTATCCATGGTTCCCAATACAAGCAGTAGTAGTAGTGTTGTACCTCTATACATGATTATGTGTACTAATATTACTACCACTGAAATGACCTGGATTTCATTAAAATGGATTTACTGAAATGCTGTACCACTATGGTAATATCTACTAATTGTATTTCATGCCAATAAAGCAATCTGAATTGAGCGGGGGAGTGAGCAATTTGGTCAGTATGAAACTAAATCAGAGCACACAAAATGTAATATTTCCTTAATATCAGAGCACACAAAGTTAATATTTCTTAATATCAGAGCACACAAAATGTAATATTTCCTTATATCAGAGCACACAAAATGTAATATTTCCTTAACATCAGACACAGGGCACTGGATGGACGGACACTCACGTCAGGCAGGTTCTGTGTTGCCATTCTGGGCTTGTCTTGTAGGATGGCCTGGATACACACCCGGTAACCATGGAGAGGCTCTCCTACAGAGAGACAGGAGAGTCAGCTTTAAATTGACTGTAATACCCTACCCAGTACGCAACACTACAACTAAATATAGCTACACAAAGTGGTGCTCGTAGCAAAAAGGGTCTAGCAATAAACTTAATGCAAGTATGCAGGATCCCCATTTTGCGTTTCCGTGTGTGGTGCACCTGCCTCACAGTTCTCTCACCTGTCTGTTTGCCCAGTTCTCTCACCTGTCTGTTTGCCATAGTTCTCTCACCTGTCTGTTGCCCAGTTCTCTCACCTGTCTGTTTGTCCAGTTCTCTCACCTGTCTGTTTGCCCCAGTTCTCTCACCTGTCTGTTTCCTCATTTGCCAGTCTCTCAACTGTCTGTTTGCCCATTCTCTCACCTGTCTGTTTGCCCAGTTCTCTCACCTGTCTGTTTGCCCAGTTCTCTCACCTGTCTGTTTGCCCAGTTCTTCAACCTGCTCTGTTTGCCAGTTCTCTTCACCTGTCTGTTCTCTGCCCCAGATCTCTCACCTGTCTGTTTGCCCAGTTCTCTACCTGTCTGTTTTGTCCAGTTCCTCTCACCTGTCTGTTTGTCCATTTCTCTCACCTGTCTGTTTGTCCAGTTCTCTCAGCATGGTGTAAACACAGTGGTCATAGAAGTCCTGTAGACTCTCCGTTCATAGCCGCTGGACCCAATCAAAGCTTTGACCACGCCCCTCAGCTCCTTCCCGCAAGGCAGTATGGGTAATCTAAGACAGAAAGCGAGTGAGAAGGGTTTAGAATGGTACTAAATGGTTAGAACCGGACTGTCGACCACTTAGAGGTTGTATTATGGTTGTTGTATAGGTGTTTAAAATCAAACGAAAATTGTATGTCACATGGCTCCTCCAACAACAGGTGAAATGCTTACTTACAGGCCCTTCCCATAAATGCAGAGAGAAACAAGGGTACTGGGTAATAACACAGCATACACACACACAGGAGGGTACCTGGGTAATAACACGGCTATAATACACCAGAGGGGGTACCAGTACTGAGTCAATGTGCAGAGGTACCAGCTACTGAGTCAATGTGCAGGGGTACCAGAATGAGTCAATTGCAGCGTACCAGTACTGAGTCAATGTGCAGGGGGTACCACTACTGAGTTCAATTCGTGCAGGGGTACCAGTTACTGAGTCAATGTCCGCAGGAGTACACAGGACTGAGTCAATGTGCAGTGAGGTACCAGTACTGAGTCAATGTGCAGGGGTCCCACTACGCGAGTCACATGTGCAGAGGTACCAGGACTGAAGTCAATGTGTAGGAGGGTACCAGGACTGAGTCAATGTGTCAGGGGTACCGACCTGTGTCAATGTGCAGCAGGTACCAGCACTGCGTCAATGTGCAGAGGTACCAGGACTGAGTCAATGGGTAGGGGTACCAGGACTGTGTCAATGTGCAGAGGTACAGTACTGAGTCAATGTGCAGGGGTACCAGGACTGAGTCAATGTGTAGGGTACCAGGACTGTGTCAATGGCAGAGGTACCAGTTAACTGCGTCCAATGTGCAAGAGAACGGTACCAGCGGACTGAGTCAATGTGTCAGGAGGTACCAGGCGGGACGTGTGCCTGCAACTGTGTAGGGTACCAGGACTGTGTCCAATGTGCAGAGGGTACAGTACTGAGTCAATGTGCAGAGGTACCAGGACTGTGTCAATTGTCAGAAGGTAACCAGTACTTGCTACAATGTAGCAGGATGCTGTACCAGGACTGCGTCAATGTGCAGAGGTACCAGTACTGAGTCAATGTGCAGAGGTACCAGGACTGAGTCAATGTGCAGAGGTACCAGGACTGAGTCAATGTGCAGAGGTATGAGGTCGATATGTATATATAGGTTAGAATAAAGGGACTATGATAACAGGATAGATTACAGTAACAGCAGCGTATGTGAGGAGTCAAAACAGTTAGCCAATATCTACCCGGAATATTGAACTATTTGGCTGTAATATTCACCTATTGAGTCAGAACTACACATTCCACATGATTTCTAGCAAAACTGTGCACATTGTAGCTCTATCCGTTATACAGCAAGCAACTGCATGCTGTTCATGATCAGTAAATATCAATGATCCTGTAATTTCATGTGACGGTAGCCTCATAATTCCTCAATATTAGCCACCATTAATTGGATATGAGTGCTCTACTGTAAAGTGAACTATACCTGAGAAGTATTAGGTTAATTTCCCATCCTTTGTGGGCTCTGCCTGTCGAGCAGCAGAAGGGCGTATTTGCCGATGTACTGTTAGCTGATGTTCACCTTGCTAGCTACCGGGAGAAACGTTTCCCAGTTGGCTAAACATAGTGGTGAGTCGAAGTCCTTTTCTCCAACCAACGTAGGCCTACCTAGTTAGCTAACATGATTCCCTTTTTGAAAACCTTTTTGTTATACATTTGTTAGTGGTTGTATATATATTAAACCATTTGTTTGTTTGTTGTAACCTAAACATATACATAGATTTTTTTTGTACTTTTCCCCCGTCGTATCTCAAATAAAGTAATTTGGTTAATTATTCTTGATTTATCAATTCCATAATATCGTTTACATTGATTGTTTCTTTCCCATTTCTTATTTGTGATGCCAGCGGTTTAAGCCAGATTCTAGTAATCTGTTTAAATGCTGTTAATGTCAGAATTCTGAAGACATTGTTTTTACGAGTGCTGATGATAGGCTACATTGATTGTTGTACCACGTCAAATTGGCTAGCTAGCTAATAACTAGCCATATTGACGTGATCTGTTAACAAGCTAACTTTCAGGGGACAAACCAGATGGAATATTGTTTGATTTGCTRTCCATCTATAGTGGTGGTGACAGTCTGACAACTTCACCAGGACGACGACTCGCCGATGTCAAGCTCTTTCCAAAAGCCTGACGCAAGCTAAATGACATGTTTACTTAGCTAGCTACACGTCCAATGGAAAGGCTACCCTCATGTACCTGAAATGATATGATCAATTTATATTTATTATGGATCCCTATTTGGCAGCAGCTACTCTTCCTGGAGTCAAGCAAAATTAAGGCAGTTTATACAATTTTAAAAACATTACAATACATTCACAGATTTCACAACACACTGTGTGCCCTCAGGCCCCTACTCCACCACATATCTACAGTACTAAATCCATGTGTCTGTGCGTATGTTATCGTGTGCGCACACGCATGTGTCTGTGCCTGTGTTTGTGTTGCTTCACAGTCCCTGCTGTTCCATTTAATCTGTTTTATAAATCTGATTCTACTGTTTTCATCAGTTACCTGATGTGGAATAGAGTTCCATGTAGTCATGGTTCTATGTAGTACTGTGCACCTCCCATAGTCTGTTCTGGACTTGGGGATTGTGAAGAGACCTCTGGTGGCGTGTCTTGTGGGGTATACATGGGTGTCTGAGCTGTGGGCCAGTAGTTTAAACAGACAGCTCAATGCTTTCAACATGTCAATACCTCTCATAAATAACAAGTAGTGATGAAGTCAATCTCTCCTCCACTTTGAGCCATGAGAGACTGAAATGCATATTATTAATATTAGCTCTCTGTGTACATCCAAGTGCCAGCCGTGCAGCCCTGTTCTGAACCAGTTGTAAAGTCCTTTTTTGTGGCACCTGACCACATGACTGAACAGTAGTCCAGGTGTGACAAAACGAGGGCCTGTAGGACCTGCCTTGTTGATAGTGTTGTTAAGAAGGTAGAAACTAGGGCCTGTAGGACCTGCCTTGTTGATAGTGCTGTTAAGAAGGTAGAAACTAGGGCCTGTAGGACCTGCCTTGTTGATAGTGCTGTTAAGAAGGNCGTTTCGGGAAAGTCATATTCCTGGTAGGAACGATGATGAGTTGACGTTAATCGTATATTCAGTAGTTCCTCCCGACTGTATGTAATGAAACCTAAGATTACCTGGGGTACCGATGTAAGAAATAACACATAAAAAAACAAAATACTGCATATTTTCCAAGGAACGCGAAGCGAGGCGGCCATCTCTTTTCGGCGCCGGAAGCTGGGCCTTTCTGTTGAGGCCTGGGCCTGCCTGTTGAGACCTGGGCCTGCCTGTTGAGGCCTGGGCCTGCCTGTTGAGACCTGGGCCTGCCTCTTTGTGGCACCTGACCACATGACTGAACAGTAGTCCAAGTGTGATAAAACTAGGGCCTGTAGGACCTGCCTTGTTGATAGTGCTGTTAAGAAGGTAGAAACTAGGGCCTGTAGGACCAGCCTTGTTGATAGTGCTGTTAAGAAGGTAGAAACTAGGGCCTGTAGGACCTGCCTTGTTGATAATGCTGTTAAGAAGGCAGAGCATCACTTTATTATAGACAGACTTCTCCGCATCTTAGCTACTACTGCATCAATTTGTTTTGACCATGACAGTTTACAATCCAGGGTTACTCCAAGCAGTTTAGTCATCTCAACTTGCTCAATTTCCACATTATTTATTACAAGATTTAGTTGAGGTTTAGTGTTTAGTGAGTGTTTTGTTCCAAATACAAAGCTTTTAGTTTTAGAAATACTTAGGGTTACTTATTTTGTATTTATTTCACCTTCATTTAACCAGGTCGGCCAGTTGAGAACAAGTTCTGATTTACAACTGCGACCTGGCCAAGATAAAGCAAAGCAGTTCGACACAAACAACACAGAGTTACACATGGAATAAACAAACATACAATCAATAATACAGTAGAAAAATCTGTGCAAATGAGCCATCAGCATGTGCAAATTATTCCTTGCCACCCATTCTGAAACTAACTGCAGCTCTTTGTTAAGTGTTGCAGTCATTTCAGTCGCTGTAGTAGCTGACGTGTATAGTGTTGAGTCATCCGCATACATAGACACACTGGCCTTACCAAGAGCCTGTGGAATGTTGTTAGTAAAGATTGAAAACAGCAAGGGGCCTAAACAGCTGCCCTGGGGAATTCCTGATTCTACCTGGACTTTGTTGGAGAGGCTTCCATTAAAGAACACCCTCTGTGTTCTGTTAGACAGGTAACTCTTTATCCACATTATAGCAGGGGGTGTTAAGCCATAACATATACGTTTTTCCAGCAGCAGATTATGATCGATAATGCCAAAAGCTGCACTGTTTGCATCAGACAGCTCAGTGCTTTCAAAAGCTGCACAGCACTGAAGTCTAACAAGACAGGCCCCAGAATCATTTTATCATTAATTTCTCTCAGCTAATCATCAGTCATTTGTGTAAGTGCTGTGCCTGTTGAATGTCCTTCCCTATAAGCGTACTGAAAGTCAGTTGTCAATTTGTTTACTGTGAAATAGCGTTGTATCGGGTCAAACACATTTCTTCCAGAAGTTTACTAAGGGTTGGTAACAGGCTGATTGGTGGGCTATTTGAGCCAGTAGAGGGGGCTTTACTATTCTTGGGTAGTGGACAGACTTTTTCTTCCCTCCAGGCCTGAGGGCACACGCTCTCTAGTAGGCTTAAATGGAAGATGTGGCAAATAGGAGTGGCAATATTGTCTGCTATTATCCTCAGTCATTCTCCATCCAAGATGTCAGACCCCGGTGGCTTGTCATTGCTGATAAACAATACTTCTTTCTCCTCTTCCACACTGACTTTATGGAATTCGAAAGTACAATGCTTGTCTTTCATAATTTGGTCCGATATACTTGGATGTGTAGTGTCAGTGTTTGTTGCTGGCATGTCATCCCTAAGTTTGCTTATTTTGCCAATGAAAAAAATCATTCAAGTAGTTCACAATATCAGTGGGTTTGAGCCATCTGATTCAATGATCCATCTGATTCAATGATCCATCTGATTCAATGAGCCATCTGATTCAATGAGCCATCTGATTCAATGAGCCATCTGATTCAATGAGCCATCTGATTCTATGAGCCATCTGATTCAATGAGCCATCTGATAGATGAATGAAGGAGCCGAGTACACTTTTTTCCAAAAGGTGCCACAAAGCTTTTTACTATCATTCTTTAAATAATTTATCTTTAGTTCAGTCACATGATTTCTCAATTTGCAGTACGCTTGCCAATCAGTTGGGCTGCCAGACTTGATTGCCATACCTTTTTCCTCAGTCGTACAGCCAGGCCTATTTGCCATCTCCTTTGCCTCAGTCGTACAGCCAGGCCTATTTGCCATCTCCTTTGCCTCATCTCTATCAACTAGTTTTCAATTCCTCATCAATCCAGGGGGATTTAAGTTTAGTCATTTTCTTAAATGGGTGTGTGCTTATTCGTAACTGGAATATGAAATGTCATAAATGTGTCAAGTGCAGTGTCTGGTTTGCTCCTCATTACACACCACAGACCAACAGTGTCTGGTTTGCTCCTCATTACACACCACAGACCAACAGTGTCTGGATTTGCTCCTCATTACACACCACAGACCAACAGTGTCTGGTTGCTCCTCATTACACACCACAGACCAACAGCGTCTGGTTGCTCCTCATTACACACCACAGACCAACAGCGTCTGGTTTGCTCCTCATTACACACCACAGACCAGCAAATATACTTTACATCATCAACATATGAATCACTACAAAACTTATTGTATCACTACAAAACCTCTTATACACTATATTAGGCCCGGCCTGACCTCTTATACACTATATTAGGCCCAGCCTTTGGAACTTTGGTTTTCCTAGATATGGCTACTATATTGTGATCACTACAGATTTCTGCAGCATTAGTAAAGATGTGATCAATACATGTTGATGATTTCATTCCTGTGCTGTTTGTAAATACCCTGGTAGGTTGACAGGTTGCAGGCACTGGTTACAGTTTGAAGCTGTTTCTTGATTGGGCAGCTTGATGCAAGCCAGTCAATATTTAAATCACCCAGACAATATACTTCTCTTGATATCACGTACATTACCAAGCMTTTCACACATGTTATCCAGATACTGACTGTTAGCACTTGGTGGTCTATAGCAGCTTCCCACCAGAATGGGCTTTAGGTGAGGCAGATGAACCTGTAGCCATATTACTTCAACAGTATTTAACATGAGATCCTCTCTAATCTTTACAGGAATSTGGTTCTGAATATAGACAGCAACACCGCCCCGTTGGCATTTCTGTCTTTTCYGTAGATGTTATAACCATGTATTTCTACCACTGTATCATCAAAGGTATTATCTAAATGAGTTTCAGAGATCAGAATATGAATGTCATCTGTTACAAGCAGGTTATTGGACCTGGTTTCTTAGGCTACATATGTTAATATGGATCATTTCTAGCACTTTTCTGGGTTGCTTGATTGTTTTTAATGCTTTACTGGGAAGCMTATCAGAAGTAGACAGAGATAGGTTGCTAATGCAGGGTGAGCTGCATAAAGTGGTCTTCCTACTAGGGCACACCACCTCAGTGCTAACAGTGTAACTCTGGTTTATAGGCTCATGATTACTGCTTACAATAGCTGTAGGATCAACAGATGTATTCGGTGCAGTTATGGGGTACATAAATTAAGTTACTTACATTGTGTTTACCATTGCCCTTAAGATCATGTACATTTGATGCAGCATTATGATGACTCATAGTCACAATGGTAGAGATTAACTGAGCTGGTCCTGGATCATTTACCAGTCATTGTTTCAACGCAGCCTTGAAATGCGTGGACAGAGTACAGGAGCCAAGATGAATTGGATGGACTCTGTCATTCCTGTAGAGTATCTTCTGTTTCCAGAAGGTGTCAAAGTTATCTATAAAAGTGACTCCAGCAGAGCTACAGTCTTTTAGCCAGATGTGTAATGCCAGCAGTCTGCTGAATCTTTCACACCCGCGGCCCAACGATGGTACTGGACCTGAAATTATTGCCCGTTTTTTAGAGTCTTAATGCTAAAATCAGTTCTTTAAAATCCATTTTCAGATGTTCCTAGCTAGCCCTCCTGATGTGGTTTAACCCCACATGGACTACGACAGTGTCCCGGCATCTGTGGTAGAACTCGTGCTCCTGGGTAGAACAGTAGGAAGCAGCCTTGTTATGTCCTGTACTCGTGCTCCTGGGTAGAACAGTAGGAAGCAGCCTTGTGATGTCCAAAGAGAAGAGAGATGTCAGTTTATACTTGTTTAAAGCATAGGCATATTCCCGACGAAGAGGTGATTAGGGTTGTGGATGGTATGAGCTCACACTCATTTTTTCACATCGTTACACGGTTCCTATATGTCATGAACGTGTGTGGTTAGCGCGCTTTGTAGATATTAAACTCTTAAATATACATGGGTATTTTGTGGTTACATATTTCCTAGGTTTCTTGAGGTGCGAGACTAATATACGGGTAGGGTTGGGGCTGTTTACAGGCAAGAACGTTGCGCGCTCGCGTAGTTTGAGCGCTAGCAGGTCTAGTAAGATCCTCTTCTGTTCTCGCATACTTAGAGGAGTCACTAGAGGCTGGAACGGACCGCGCGTGAGTTAGAGGTTCCAATTGTGGTCTGTGATTATTAGATCAGTTATCAAGAGTAAATGCGGTCTAGCAGGCACTGTCTACTTATGGAGGCCTAGGACGGGCGATCACTGTGGGTTAGGTAGGTGGAGAACATGGTTAGTGTATTGGATATTCGCCAGGTAATCTGTATCTACACTAGACTCGGTTCTCGTTATAGAGTTGCACTCAGTGCGTATCTGCGCAGTGTTAGGCAAGATGTGGCGTTGTCGACTATGTATTACAATCTGAACTGGTAACTGTCCTCTTTGCTGTTCAGCTATGGAGTCGTTCCAGGGTTAGGGCTTGTGTATTTGACACGCTGAGATTATCTATGGGTACATGCCGCTCTTGTGGTGTTCCACCATGCTGACGCTCAGGTGTCTTACAGTGCTTTGTGAGGAGTGCGTCACTAAGTGACGCTACTTGGGTATTATGCTAAGTACCTCTTTCTTCGCATGTCCGACTGTGTACTGGGAAAGTCAGGGTGTACGGGTGCTGTATGGTCGTGGCATATGCATTCTTAGTGCTAAGATTAGTGCGTCACTACAAGA
>NW_019942573.1:82888-90231 GCF_002910315.2 Salvelinus sp. IW2-2015 | reverse complement strand
CCCTGGTTAGATTACAGGCTGTATCACAGCGGTCTGAGGCACTGCATCTCAGTGCTAGAGGCGTCACTACAGACCCTGGTTAGATTCCAGGCTGTATCACAGCGGTCTGAGGCACTGCATCTCAGTGCTAGAGGCATCACTACAGACCCTGGTTCCATTCCAGGCTGTATCAAAACCGGCCGTGATTAGACTCCCATAGGGCGGCGCACAATTGGCCCAGCGTCGTCCGGGTTAGGCAGTCATTGTAAATAAGAATTTATCCTTAACTGACTTGCCTAGTTGAATAAAGGTAAAAAAAGCTATAAAATGTATCTACAATTCATATAGGCCCAATATAAGCTGCATTTCAATTGATTAAAGAAATCATATTTTCTGGTTCTCCTAGATGTCATGTGGTGCTCCTAGATTTCATGTGGTGCTCCTAGATGTCATGTGGTGCTCCTAGATGTCATGTGGTGCTCCTAGATGTCATGTGGTGCTCCTAGATGTCATGTGGTGCTACTAACTTTAAACAGAGCACTAGTACTCCAATGAATATTCTTCAACTTTAGAGGCCTGGTTTTGGTTGTGTTGTGGTTATGTTACTGACCGTGTGTGTAGCTGCTGAGGGTGGGTTCAGTCTCTGGAGCAGCCAGGGCGTGGTTGAGGTATCCTGCCAGGTCTTTGACCCAGACTGACGGGTTGTCAGGAAACAGAGTCTGGCTCCGGTCCAACTGCTGCTTCAGCTCCCCCACGTCCAACTGGAACAGAAGAGGAATTACCATAGATAATACATCCACAACCTAACCCACGTCCAACTGGAACAGAAGAGGATAGGAATTAACATACATCCACAACCTAACCCACGTCCAGCTGGAACAGAAGAGGAATTACCATAGATAATACATCCACATACCTAACCCACGCTCCTAAACTGGAACAGAAGAGGTGAATTAACCATAGATAATACATCCACAACCTAAACCCACGTCCAGCTGGAACAGAAGAGGACATTACGCGATACATGCCGACAACCAGAACCACTCCAGCTGAACAGAAGAGAATACCAAGTAATCATTAACACATCACACCTAACCGCCACGTCAACTGGAACAGACGAGATAGGAATTACCATAACATCCACAAACCTAACGTCCACGTCCAGCTGAGACAGAAGAGGAATTACCGCATAGAAAACATCCACAGCTAACCCACGTCAACTAGAACAGAGAGATGGAATTACATAACGATATACATCACAACCTAACCCACGTCCAGCTGGAACGAAGAGGAAATTACCATAGATAATACATCCACAACGCTAACCCACCGTCCAACTAGAACAGAAAGAGGATAGGAATTAACATACATCCACAACCTAACCCAACGTCCAGCTGGAACAGAAAGAGGAATTACATAGATATACATCCACAAGCCTAACCCACGTCCAGCTGGAACAGAAGAGAATTACCATAGATATACATCCACAACCTAAAGCGCCACGTCCAGCTAGGAACAGAAGAGGAATTACCATAACATCCACAACCTAACCACGTCGCAGCTGGAACAGAAGAGAGGAAATTACCATACATAACCACAACCAAACCCACGTCCGACTGGAACAGAAGAAGAGAATTACCATAGATAATACAGCCACAACCTAACCCACAGACGTTCCACTAGAACAGAAGAGGATAGGAATACCATAGATAAATACATCGCACAACCTAACCCACGTCCAACCTAGAACAGAGAGGATAGGATTACCATAGATAATAACAGTCCACAACCTAACCACGTCCAACTAGAACAGAAGAGGATAGGAATTACATACAATTAATACATCCACAACCTAACCACCCACTCCAACTAGAACAGAAGGAGGAAGTTACCGATAGCATTAATGACATCCACAACCTAACCACGTCCAACTGGAACAGAAAGAAGGAGAATACCATAGATAACACATGCCACAACCTAACCCACGGTCCCAGATTCTGAAACAGAAGAGGATAGGAATTAATACATAATACATCCACAACCTAAGCGCCAGCGTTCCAGCGGAAAAGTAAGAGGAATATACCATAGATAGATCATCACAAACCTAACCACACGTCCAACTGGAACAGAGGAGAATTACCCATAGATTATATGATGAGACATTCAGCGAACCTAACACAACCACGTCCAGCTGGAGGGAACAGATAGAGAAAGAATTCACAACCATAACCCGAGCTAACAGGATCCATACAACACATCAAACCTAGACGGCCACGTCAACGGAACAGAAGAGGATAGACAATGTACCCATAGACATCACATAACGCTAACCCACTGTCCACATAACGCAGAAAGAAAGGAGGTATAGGAATTACCCTACATAATAATCCACAACCAACCACTGATCCAACGAAGAATTCACGATACATAATCCCACAACCAACCCACTCCAACTGGAACAGAAAGGAAGCGAATTACCTAAAGATACATTCCACAAACCTTAACCCAGTCCACTGAACAGAAGAGGAATTACCATAGAAGATAATAACAGATCCAACAACGCTAACCCACGATTCAGCCGCTGAAACAGAAGGGAGAATTTACGCCGAATGAAACAGAGAATTCCAGGAGTCAAAACAACGTCTAACACATCACGTCCAGCGATGGATAGACTAAAGATATGAGAGATTGTACACTCCGAAACATATTAACATTCACATACATATACCCGAGTTCCATCTGGATATTATCAAGAGGATAACCAAATCCACACCTAACTCAGTCCAACTGAAGAAGCAGAAGAAAAAGAGATAGGAGAAGTACCGATACATTGCACTCCCACAACGCTAACCCACGTTCCGACTGGACCAGAAGAGGATTAGGATACCATACAAGAATACATCCACAACCACCCACGTCCAACGCGGAAAGAAAGAGAAATTACCATAACGATAATACATCAACAACGCTAACCCACGTCCCACACTAGAACAGAAGAGGAATTACCATAGATAATACATCCCACAACCTAACCACAGTCCAAACTGAACAGAAAAGATAGAATTACCTATAGATAATTACATCCACAACCTAACCACGTCCAGCAGAACAGAAGAGGATAGAATTACCAACAAATACACCATCAACGCTAACCCAGCCAGTCAAATGAGAACAGAGAGGATAAAATTACCATAGAAGTATACATCCAGCACCTAACCCCACTCAACTGGAACGAGAAGAGGGAAATTACCATAGATAACACTCCACGAACCTAACCACGGTCCAGCTGGAACAGAAGAGAATTACCATACACACCGTCCACTGAGAGAGTACAACATCCATCCAACCTAATCCCACGCCAGCTGGGAACAGAAGAGGAATTACCAGTAACACATCACAATCCTAAACCCACGTCAGCGTGAAGCAGAAGCAGGATAGAATTACCATACATAACACATCCACAACATAACCCACGTCCAGCTGGAACAGAAAGAGGAATTTACCATAATAATCACAGTCCACAACCTAACCCACGTCCAGGCTGGAACAGAGAAAGATATGAATACCATAGCATATACATCCACACAACACTAACCCACGTCCAGCTGGAACAGAAGAGGATAGGATTACATACTAATAACATCCACAACCTAACCCACGTCCAGCTGGAACAGAAGAGGAATTACCATAGATAATACATCACAACCTAACCCACGTCCAACTGGAACAGAAGAGGAATTACCATAGATAATACATCCACAACCTAACCCACGTCCAGCTGGAACAGAAGAGGAATTACCATACATCCACAACCTAACCCACGTCCAGCTGGAACAGAAGAGGAATTACCATACATAACACATCCACAACCTAACCCACGTCAACTGGAACAGAAGAGGATAGGAATTACCATACATCCACAACCTAACCCACTCCAGCTGGAACAGAAGAGGAATTACCATAGATAATACATCCAAACCTAACCCAGTCCACTAGAACAGAAGAGGATAGGAATTACCATACATCCACAACCTAACCCCGTCCAGCTGAACAGAAGAGGAATTACCATAGATAATACATCACAACCTAACCCACGTCCAACTAGAACAGAAGAGGATAGGAATTACCATAGATAACACATCCACAACCTAACCCACGTCACAACTGGAACAGAAGAGGAATTACCTAGATAACAATCCACAACCTAACCACGTCCAACTGGAACAGAAGAGGATAAAGAATCCATACATCCACACCTAACCCACGTCCAGCTGGAACAGAAGAGGAATTACCATAGATAATACATCCACAACCTAACCCACGTCCAACTGGAACAGAAGAGGAATTACCAATAGATAATACATCCACAACCCTAACCCACGTCCAGCTGGAACAGAAGAGGAATTACCATAGATAATACATCCACAACCTAACCCACGTCCAACTGGAACAGAAAGAGGAATTACATAGATAATACATCCACAACCTAACCCATGTCCAACTAGAACAGAAGAGGATAGGAATTACCATACATCCACAACCTAACCCACGTCCAACTGGAACAGAAGAGGATAGGAATTACCATACATCCACAACCTAACCCACGTCCAGCTGGAACAGAAGAGGAATTACCATAGATAATACAACAAACCTAACCCACGTCCAACTAGAACAGAAGAGGAATTACCATAGATAATACATCCACAACCTAACCCACGTCCAACTAGAACAGAAGAGGAATTACCATAGATAATACTCCACAACCTAACTCACGTCCAACTAGAACAGAAGAGGATAGGAATTACCATACATCCACAACCTAACCCACGTCCAACTGGAACAGAAGAGGATAGGAATTACCATACATCCACAACCTAACCCACGTCAGCTGGAACAGAAGAGGAATTACCATAGATAATACATCCACAACCTAACCCACGTCCAACTAGAACAGAAGAGGAATTACCATAGATAATACATCCACAACCTAACCCACGTCCAACTGGAACAGAAGAGGAATTACCATAGATAATACATCCACAACCTAACCCACGTCCAACTAGAACAGAAAGGATAGGAATTACCATACATCCACAACCTAACCCACGTCCAATAGAACAGAAGAGGATAGGAATTACCATAGAATTACATCCACAACCTAACCCACGTCCAGCTGGAACAGAAGAGGAATTACCATAGATAACATCCACAACCTAACCCACGTCCAGCTGGAACAGAAGAGGAATTACCATAGATAATACATCCACAACCTAACCCACGTCCAGCTGGAACAGAAGAGGAATTACCATAATAACACATCCACAACCTAACCCACGTCCAGCTGGAAACAGAAGAGGATGATTACCATACATAATACATCCACAACCTAACCCACGTCAGCTGGAACAGAAGAGGAATTACCATAGATATACATCCACAACCTAACCCACGTCCAACTGGAACAGAAAAGGATAGGAATTACCATACATAATACATCACAACCTAACCCACGTCCAGCTGGAACAGAAGAGGATAGGAATTACCATACATAATACATCCACAACCTAACCCACGTCCAGCTGGAACAGAAGAGGAATTACCATAGATAATACATCCACAACCTAACCCACGTCCAACTGGAACAGAAGAGGAATTACCATAGATAATCATCCACAACCTAACCCACGTCCAGCTGGAACAGAAGAGGAATTACCATACATCCACAACCTAACCCCACGTCCAGCTGAACAGAAGAGGATTACCATACATAACACATCCACAACCTAACCCACGTCCAACTGGAACAGAAGAGGATAGGAATTACCATACATCCACAAACCTAACCCACGTCCAACTGGAACAGAAAAGGATAGGAATTACCATACATAATACATCCACAACCTAACCACGTCCAGCTGGAACAGAAGAGGATAGGAATTACCATACATAATACATCCACAACCTAACCCACGTCCAGCTGGAACAGAAGAGGAATTACCATAGATAATACATCCACAACCTAACCCACGTCCAACTGGAACAGAAGAGGAATTACCATAGATAATACATCCACAACCTAACCCACGTCCAGCTGGAACAGAAGAGGAATTACCATACATCCACAACCTAACCCACGTCCAGCTGGAACAGAAGAGGAATTACCATAGATAATACATCCACAACCTAACCCACGTCCAACTGGAACAGAAGAGGATAGGAATTACCATACATCCACAACCTAACCCACGTCCAGCTGGAACAGAAGAGGAATTACCATAGATAATACATCCACAACCTAACCCACGTCCAACTAGAACAGAAGAGGAATTACCATAGATAATACATCCACAACCTAACCCACGTCCAACTAGAACAGAAGAGGAATTACCTAGATAATACATCCACAACCTAACTCACGTCCAACTAGAACAGAAGAGGATAGGAATTACCAATACATCCACAACCTAACCCACGTCCAACTGGAACAGAAGAGGATAGGAATTACCATACATACACAACCTAACCCACGTCCAGCTGGAACAGAAGAGGAATTACATAGATAATACATCCACAACCTAACCCACGTCCAACTAGAACAGAAGAGGAATTACCATAGATAATACACTCCACAACCTAACCCACCGTCAACTGGAACAGAAGAGGAATTACCATAGATAATACATCCACAACCTAACCCACGTCCAACTAGAACAGAAGAGGATAGGAATTACCATACATCCACAACCTAACCCACGTCCAAATAGAACAGAAGAGGATAGAATACCATAGATAATACATCCACAACCTAACCCACGTCCACTGGAACAGAAGAAGGAATTACCATAGATAACATCCACAACCCTAATCCAACGTCCAGCTGGAACAGAAGAGGAAGATTACATAGATTAAACATCCACACCTAACCCACGTCCACTGAAACAAGAAAGGATAGGAATTACCATACATAAACATCCAGAACTAACCCACGTCCAATGTACAGAAGAGGAATTACCATTAGATAACACAGTCCACAACGCTAACCCACGTCCAACTGGACAGAAAAGGATAAGGATTACCATACATACCCACAAGCCTAACCCACGTCCAGCTGGAACAGAAGAGTAGAATTACCATTAGATAATACATCACAACGCTAACCCATCGCAACTGAACAGAAGAGAGAATACGCAATAGATAAGACATCCACAACCTAACCCACGTCCAACTGGAACAGAAGAGGATCCAGAAGTACTCCAAACCACCATGTCCAATACAGGGATAGAATTACCATACATCACAACCTAACCACGCCAACTGCTGGAACGAAGAGGAATTAAGATCCACTACATCCACAACCTACGCAT
>NW_019942573.1:67658-82311 GCF_002910315.2 Salvelinus sp. IW2-2015 | reverse complement strand
TTGTGATGTTGAGCAAAACAGTGAGATTATTTCATGTGACTTTCGCCCCTACACTAGTCTAATACAGTCACTCCTACGTGTGTGTACCTTGTGTTGCGGACATGTGTGTAAGTTGCTGGTGTGTGTGTGTGTGTGTGTGTGTGGCTTACAGCTTTGAATGCATCCTCCAGGTTCTTGTGTGCGTTGTGTGTCTGTGTAGAGGCAGGGGGAAGCTTGGCCTTCTGTTTGCCCGCTGAAGGCTTCTTGTTGCTGGGCTCGGCTGGAGGAACCTGCTCCTTGTTATGCTTCTTCCCCATCTTCTCAAAAGCCTCAAACAATGTCCCCGATGTCACCAGGGGAGCTGCAACAACAGGTCAGAGACAGACAGAAATGGGGAGAAGAGAGAAAGACGGAGAGAAGGTTTATAGCTCAGACCTCCAGCGCTGTGTTGCAAAATGAGGCAGAGACTCCTTCAGGCTGTCTCTATCTGCCTCCAGTCAGTCAGTGTAAAGCTTAGTTTGACCATGATTAGTGTTTTCAAGATACAAGGCAGAGCTCTACAGTGCGTCTGCCTAATCACTTAAAGAACAACGAATCCCATATCTCCCACCCTTCAAAGAAACAGTGTCTGGGGAGCTGTGCTGAAAGATGCATAGAAGTTGGTCTAATTTAACAGAAAGTCTCCTAAAAGTGAGACTGTCCTTAGGTTCCTTGGCTATTTACATTATATTCACACGCTGAACATTGTCTCACCTAAATGAGACAAATATTTAAGGGTACATTGTAATTGATTGAGAACGGAACACAAATGTTGTTTACTCAAACTTCGCCGTTTCTTTCCCAAAACTGTTAAAATAATTTCTGAGTATAACAGAACTGATATGGCAGGCAAAAACCTGAGGAAAATCCATACAGGAAGTACTATTATTTTGAAAGGCTGTTTTTCCATTGAAAGCCTATCCACCATACAAAGACTTCGGACCCAGTTCACGATCTCTATGGCTTCTTCTACATGTGGCCAGTCTTTAGGCATTGTTTCAGGCTTTCACTCTGAAAAATGAGGGATATACAGCACTTTCAATGAGTGGACAGTGGAAATGTCCAGATATGAGTCCAGTGCATGATCGGGAGCACACCTTTCTTGTTTCTCCTTTTCTATAGACGAAGCTTTTGTCCAGTTGAAATATTATTGATTATTTATGACAAAAACAACCTGAGGGTTGATTTTAAACATCGTTTGACATGTTTCTACAAACTTCCATTGTACTTTTTGACTTTGTCTGGATGTTGAGAGCGCGCTTTGTGCCTTTGGATTACTGAACTAAACGCACCAACAAAAAGGAGGTATTTGGACATAAATGATGGACTTTATCGAACTGGGACTCCTGGGAGTGCATTCTGATGAAGATCAAAGGTAAGTGAATATTTATAATGCTTTTTCTGACTTCTGTTGACTCCACAACATGGCGGGTATCTGTATGGCTTGTTTTTGTGTCTGAGCGCCTTAGTCAGATTATTGCATGGTGTGCTTTCTCCGTAAAGTTTTTTTGAAATCTGACACAGCGGTTGCATTAAGGAGAAGTGGTTCTATAATTCCATGTATAACACTTGTATTTTCATCAACATTTATTTTTTTGAGTATTTCTGTAAATTGATGTGGCTCTCTGCAAAATCACAGGATGTTTTGGAAGCAAAAAAATCACAATTCCAGCTGGTCAGAAGTTTACATACACTAAGTTGACTGTGCCTTTAAACAGCTTGGAAAAATCCAGAAAATTATGTTATGGCTTTAGAAGCTTCTGATAGGCTAATTGACATCATTTCAGTCAATTGGAGGTGTACCTGTGGATGTACTTAAAGGCCTACCTTCAACCTCAGTGCCTCTTTGCTTGACATCATGGGAAAATCTAAAGAAATCTGCCAAAATCTCAGAAAATAAAAAAATGTAGACCACAAGTCTGGTTCATCCTTGGGAGCAATTTCCAAATGCCTGAAGGTACCACGTTCATCTGTACAAACAATGGTACGCAAGTATAAACACCATGGGACCACGCAGCCATCATACCGCTCAGGAAGGAGACACATTCTGTCTCCTAGAGATTAACATACTTTGGTGCGAAAAGTGCAAATCAATCCCAGAACTACAGCAAAGGACCTTGTGAAGATGCTGGAGGAAACAGGTACACAAGTATCTATAGCCACAGTAAAACGAGTCCTATATCGACATAACCTGAAAGGCTGCTCAGCAAGGAAGAAGCCACTGTTCCAAAACCACCATAAAAAAAACAGACAACGGTTTGCAACTGCACATGGGGACAAAGATCGTACTTTTTGGAGAAATGTTCTCTGGTCTGATTAAACAAAAATAGAACTGCTCGGCCATAATGACCATCGTTATGTTTGGAGGAAAAAGGGGGAGGCTTGCAAGCCGAAGAACACCATCCCAACCGTGAAGCACAGGGGTGGCAGCATCATGTTGTGGGTGTGCCTTGTTGCAGGAAGGACTGGTGCACTTCACAAAATAGATAGCTTCATGAGGATGGAAAATTCACTACCACCAATCAGCTTCACTACCACCAATCAGCAAGTAAGCACTTCGTTGGACGATGTATACCATGCGTATCCCATACATACATCTAATAAAACTTGAAACCCTCAGTTGTCTTACTTGACACTGGGGGAAAAAATAGTCCTAGAGCCCTGCCGCTAATATAAACTTTTCCATTATTACATTTTGGTATATTGTTCGAGGAAAAGTTACATGAATCACAATATTACTTTTGTCCATATCACCCAGCTCTAGCACCTACCCAAATAAGTATTTATCGCAATTTATCTTTAAACGCAAAACATGGGTCAACTTATCACGACATGGATGTGTTTATATCACCCAGCTCTTATCTTAATTATTTATACAGATTTTTACCTTGTCAGCTCAGGGATTCAATCTTGCAACCTTTCGGTTACTAGTCCAACGCTCTAACCACTAGGCTACCTGCCGCCCCAGCTATGCTACTAACATGTCGAAGGCTGCTTCCAACGTAAAAACCAACTAGTGCTGAGCGCCTAAACAAAATTAGTTATTTTTCAGTTTTTAAACAACTAATTGACAGACATTGGTTCAATTATTTGAATTCCATTTCTTTCATATTTTGGGGTGAGCTCAATGGCACATTGCACTGCAGTTTCTCTAGAGATAAATTCGATCATGCCCAAACTGTGTGACGTAGTAGGGAGTTTTAGTTTCCAACAGGCCAATGTTCTACATAGTTTAGTGCAGAAACCGTGATAATTAACTATAATGACTATAATCCATTGTGCAAAGTTGATGAAGACGAATGGTCTGAATGGACAACAGTAGTATTGAAAACTGGAACAAAAAGGAAATTGGAGTGGAGGATACATGTATGAATGATAATGAATCGCTTCTTGTTGTGATGCGTTTGTTGTTAGGATGCATATGTAGGAGACATGTTTGAGGTGTAGAAAATGGTGAAGGATGTACTGGGTGAAGTGGAGTCTGTCAGAGTGACCAGGTGGGGTCTTATTACATTGTATTTCTGAAGAACAGAGGAAGATTGCAGTGAGCTTCAAAAGAATCCGGACAACAGAAGTTGTGTGTTTTGAGCATCGTTGTCGAGCACCCGACTCAAAGGAGTCATCTCAGGGGCGACGACGGATGTTCAGGTTGAATCCCGGTGTAGTGGTGCCCGGTGTAGTGGTCCCGGCGGGTCTGACCTGCCCGGCGTCTGACCTGCCCGGCGTCTGACCGCCCCCCTGCCGGCGTCTGACCTGCCCGGCGTCTGACCTGCCCGGCGTCTGGAGGAAAGAGAGTGTTGGTCCGGTTGGTTTTTTGCTAAGAGCAAATACCTTCACATGTGAAGCTTGGTTATGAAGATACGCTGTAAGAGCTTTTCCTTCCAAACCACTGCAGGGTGAGAACTGTAAAGGATCTAGCCATGTTTCATGTGTGTAGAAGGACGACGGTGTTATTGAAGAACGGTGTGTAGAAGGACGACGGTGTTTGAAGAACGGTGTGTAGAAGGACGACGGTGTTTATTGAAGAACGGTGTGTAGAAGGACGACGGTGTTTATTGAAGAACGTGTGTAGAAGGACGACGGTGTTTATTGAAGAACGGTGTGTGTAGAAGGACGAGGTGTTTATTGAAGAACGGTGTGTAGAAGGACGACGGTGTTTATTGAAGAACGGTGGTAGAAGGACGACTGTTTATTTGAAGAACGTGTGTAGAAGGACGACGGTGTTTATTGAAGAACGGTGAGAAGGACGACGGTTTTTATTGAAGAACGGTGTTGTAGAAGGACGACGGTGTTTATTGAAGAACGGTGTGTAGAAAGGACGACGGTGTTTATTGAAGAACGGTAGTGTGTTGTAGAAGACGACGCGTTGTTTATTGAAGAACGGGGTGTGTAGAAGGACGACGGTTTTTAATTGAAGAACGGTGTGTAGAAGGACGACGGTTGTGTTTATGAAGAATGGTGAGTAGAAGGACGACGGTGTTTATTTGAAGAACGGTGGTGAGGAGAAGGGCGGAACGGTGTTTATTGAAGAACGGTGTGTAGAAGGACGACGGTGTTTATTAAAGAACGGTGAGGAGAAGGACGACGGTGTTTATTGAAGAACGGTGAGGAGAAGGACGACGGTGTTTATTGAAGAACGGTGAGTAGAAGGACGACGTTGTAATTGAGGTGGGGATCATGATCTGAGTTCCTGCAGTGCCCTGTAAGGGTGAAGGAGATTGAGGTTTGGGATCATGATCTGAGTTCCTGGAGTGCCCTGTAAGGGTGAAGGAGATTGAGGTGGCAAAAGTTAAAGCCGTCAATCGAATCTCCTATGCAGAGACGATTAAAAGAATTGGGAAAACAAGTGACGCTAGTGAAGATATGGTAGTGGACGTTTGCTGCCAGTCAAAAGAAAAAAACGAGGATTTTGTGGCGTTCATTGCCACAGTTATAAACGGTCCAAAAAATATATAATAAACTGGACATTACTGTGGCTGCAGCAGAAAAGCTTTTGGGACTTAATGATTTTACATCTGAAGACTTGCAAGTGGTACTGGCGCCAGAAGACCAGCTCTCCCAGGTTCCCCTTGAGCCTCTGTAAGGATCAGATGAGTTTTATTTTTTAACGGAAAAGTTGTTCGATTTTGTTTTTGGGGGGGTATTTTGTCACATTTTTGGGGAATTCTGTTTCCATCCCGCACAGTGGGTGGCGGATCGATCGCCAATATACCACAGAAGACCACAACGCTCAGTCTGAACATTCACACACATTTGTGGTTTTGGAATAATAAAGACCGTATCCTTCATATCAGCTAGAAGGGGGAAAAAAATCGAACAAAAAAAGGTTAAATTGATACACACCTTTATAGGGTTCCCACAAGGCCATATTACTGCGTTCGTTTACGAAAACAGACGGAAGACAGTGGACGACCTGTGCTATTTAGCCATCTGCGTTAACGAACACGTTTGTAAACCGAAGTTAGACGCGTGATTTGAAAGTAGAGGGATTTATGTTTCTTGAACCGTAAGTTACCGCTATTGAGAATCGATTCATGTTTAGATGTAGTATTTGGCTGTTATGGCTTACGGAGCCAATTCGTCCTTTAAAAACAGAACGTGTAGGTCCTTGTATTAATTAGTAACGTTAGGCTCCTTAAGTATAATATTGGGTTACCATAAACATTTAAACTTCAATGGGGTAGCAAAGTTCCAAGGACCACAGGTAGTATAGTTCCAAGGACCACAGGTAGTATAGTTCCAAGGACCCACAGGTAGTATAGTTCCAAGGACCACAGGTAGTATAGTTCCAAGGACCACGGGTAGTATAGTTCCAAGGACCACGGGTAGTATAGTTCCAAGGACCACGGGTAGTATAGTTCCAAGGACCACGGGTAGTATAGTTCCAAGGACCACAGGTAGTATAGTTCCAAGGACCACGGGTAGTGAAGTTCCAAGGACCACGGGTAGTGAAGTTCCAAGGACCACGGGTAGCGAAGTTCCAAGGACCACGGGTAGTATAGTAAGGATCACAAACAGTTATCCCTGCTCAGTGATGACGTTTCATTTGTTGAGACATTACTAGCAAACTAAGCTAGTGGTAACGTTAGCTGCTAGATTTCCCTTCCGACAATAACGTTAGCTAGCGACACCATGGGTCTGCGAAATCTATTTTATAGACAAGAACGGAGAACCTACCGTTCTTCATGATATTACCGTTGCTGTCTAGCAGCAGGCTAACTAACATAGCGGTTTACTAGCTAGCATAGCGGTTTACTAGCTACTATCATTCAAGGCTATATGGGGCCCGTAGAAGGCAGGCGAGAACGAGGCTACGCAGCCAACGCTGTTCAAGTTGACGGACTTTGCCAAAGCCAACAACCCTGCTAGCCAACTAGCCCGGCAGGCTTGAGGGGCTACCTGACAAACCAGTGGGCTTGAGGGGCTACCTGACAAACCAGTGGGCTTGAGGGGCTAACTGACAAACCAGTGGGCTGGCTAGCCAAGTCAACTTAACTAACTTCCTGTTTGGCTAATTAGCAAACTTACGTTAGCTAGTTTAAGCCATACGCTGATGCTAGCTAACTTGTGGTTTAGCGAACATCCGCTAGGTTAGCCAGCCAACGTGGCAGACAAAACTGGACCCAAAACCACACATTATTACATTAGCAGCACCTAGCTGCTAAGTTGTAACGTTAGCGACAGTTATAAGTGGTGGGTATGTCGGTAGCTAGTTGGCGGTGGCTAACGTAACCTATCTAGCAGCTAGCCATGTAAACTTACGAAGGTGGTCGATCCTCGTCATGTTGGATTCGCTCAGAGCTTTCCTTCCAGCTTTCTTCTCCCCGGGATTTTTCCCTCCGCTGCCGGCGGTGCCCGGTTTCTTGCTTTTTTTCACGACTTCCCACTTTCCAACCTGACTGTTATTTGACGCCATTATCTCGATCGTACAGCCCTGAGTGGAAGAAAGTCGTCTCGAACGGCTTGGTGCTGGCCGGTAAAGAGCGTGCTGCTGAGGAGTAGCTACTGATGTTCCCGGTGCCACGTCTCCTAGCCCGTATGACGTCACACGACCGATAGTTTTTGAAATCTCAGTACACAGTTAGTTCTCTTTATAATAAGAAAGAATAGCAGACTTTCCAATCAGTTGGAGAGATTGAATGGTATGCGTAACACAGCCTACGCCACATTTTCGGGACACTTTTAAAGTGTTTGATCCCACATGTTGCTTAGCACAGCCCCATTACAATGCAAATCAAATCAAATTGGTCGCGAACACATATTTAGCAGGTGCAGCGAAATGCTTATGTTTCTATGTCCAACAATGCAGTAATACCTAACAATACAACACAATACGCACACATCCAAAAAATAAAGGTAAAGGTATTAAGAAATATCAGAACGAGCAATGTCAGAATCCAGAATATAAATATATATAGTATGTATATTATGATGTGTATAGACAGTATTGCCAGTATATGAATAGAATAAGGTGTACAACAGTAGGTATATAGGATGAGCATTGACTAGAATACAGTATATACACTGAGTGTACAAAACATGAAGAACACCTGCTCTTTCCATGACAGACTGACCAGGTGAATCCAGGTGAAAGATATGATCCCTTGTTGATGTCACTTGTTAAAACCACTTCAATCAGTGTAGATGAAGGGGAGGAGACGGGTTGAAGAAGGATTTTTAAGTCTTGAGACATGGATTATGTATGTATGTCATTCAGAGGGTGAATGGGCAGGGCAAAAGCCTGAAGTAACACACTTAACCAGCATGGCTATCATTTGTCCAAACTATTGACTGGTAGTGTATATGTATATACTACTGTATACACTACTGTATATATATATATACACTACCGGTCAAAGGTTTGAGAACACCTACTCATTCAAGGGTTTTTATTTTTACTATTTTCTACATTGTAGAATAATAGTGAAGACATCAAAACTATGAAATAACACATATAGTGTGTAGTAACCCAAAAAGGGTTAAACAAATCCAAATATATTTTCTATTTGAGATTCTTCAAAGTAGCCACCCTTTGCCTTGACGACAGCTCTGCACACTCTTGGCATTCTCTCAACCAGCTTCACCAACAGTCTTGACAGGATGCTCTCAATGGTGCATCTCTAGAAGTTTGTGAGGGTATTAGGGGCCAAGCCAAATTTATTCAGCGTCCTGAGGTTGAAGAGACGCTGTTGGTCCTTCTTCATCACACTGTCTGTGTGGATGGACCAATTCAGGTTGTCAGTGATGTGCACACTGAGGAGCTTTTCACCTTCTCCAGTGCGGCACCATCGATGTGGATGGGGTGGTGCTCTCTCTGCTGTCTCCTGAAGTCCACGATCAGCTCCTTCATTTTGTTGTCGTTGAAGGAGAGGTTGTTTTCCTGGCACCACACTTCCACGGCCCTCACCTCCTCCCTGTAGGCTGTCTCGTCATTGCTGGTATTCAAGCCTACTACTGTTGTATCGTCTGCAAACTTGATGATTGAGTTGGAGACGTACGTGGCCACCCAGTCAGCCCAGGAGGGGACTGAGCACCCACCCTTGTGGGACCCCTGTGTTGAGGATCAGTGTAGTGGAGGTGTTGTTGTCTACCTTCATCACCTGGGGGCGGACCGTCAGGAAGTCCAGGACCCAGTTGCCAAGGTCGCGGTTCAGACCCAGGGCCCCGATCTTAGTGATGCGCTTGGAGGGCACTATGGTATTGAATGCTGAGCTGTAGTCGATGAACAGCATTCTTACATAGATATTCCTCTTGTCCAGGTGGGATAGGGCAGTGTGCAGTGTGATTACGTAATCCTTGGATCTGTTGGGGCGGTAAGCAAACTGAAGTGGGTCGAGGGTGTCAGGTAAGGTGGATGTGATATGATCCTTAACTAGCCTCTCTAAGCACTTCATGATGACAGAAGTGAGTGCTACGGGGCGATAGTCATTTAGTTCAGTTACCTTTGCTTTCTTGGAAACAGGAACAATGTGGTCATCTTGAAGCATGTGGGGACAGCAGACTGGGATAGGGAGAGATTGAATATGTTTGTACATACTCCAGCCAGCTGGTCTGCACATGCTCTGAGGACTTGGCTAGCGATGCCGTCTGGACAAGCAGCCTTCCGAGGGTTAACCTATTTAAACGTCTTGTTCCCTTCGGCCACAGAGAACAAGAGTTCGACCCATGTACACTGGTGGGGGGGGCACAGCGCTTTGAAACGCTGCTTCCTATTCATTTTCAATGGAAGGAAAGTGGTGAGAAGTGTAGGAGTACCAGGTAGTAATGAGGCAATATACAAGGGGCACAAGAACTGATTCAATGTGCAGGGGGTACCAGTACTGAGTCAATGTGCAGGGGTACCAGTACTGAGTCAATGTGCAGGGGTACCAGTACTGATTCAATGTGCAGGGGGTACCAGTACCGAGTCAATGTGCAGGGGTACCAGTACTGAGTCAATGTGCAAGCGGGTTATCAGTACTTGAGTCCAATTGCAGGGGGTACCAGTACTCGAGTCATGTGCAGGGGGTACCAGTACTGAGTAAATGTGCAGGGGTATCAGTACTGCGTCAATGTGCAGGGGGTACAGTACTCGAGTCAATGTGCAGAGGTACCAGTACTGAGTCAATGTGCAGGGGTACCAGGTAGTAATGAGATTATAGACAAGGAGTACCAGTACTGAGTCAATGTGCAGGGGTACCAGTACTGAGTCAATGTGCAGGGGTACCAGTACTGAGTAATGTGCAGGGGGTACCACATTTTACTTTTTACGTCATTTAGCAGACGCTCTTATCCAGAGCGACTTCAAATTGAGAAAGTTCATACATATTCATCCTGGTCCCCCGTGGGGAATAAACCACAACCCTGGCGTTGCAAGCGCCATGCTCTACCAACTGAGCCACACGGGCTCAGTACCAGTACTGAGTCAATGTGCAGGGGTACCAGTACTGGAGTCCAATGTGCAGAGTACCAGTACTGAGTCAATGTGCAGGGGTACAAGGTAGTAATCAGGGCTGTCCCCATGTGCAGTTGCAAACCGTAGTCTGGCTTTTTTATGGCGGTTTTGGAGCAGTGGCTTCTTCCTTGCTGAGCGACCTTTCAGGTTATGTCGATCCAGGACTCGTTTTTACTGTGGATATAGATACTTTTGTACCTGTTTCCTCCAGCATCTTCACAGGTCCTTTGCTGTTTGGGATTGATTTGCACTTTTCACACCAAAGTACGTTCATCTCTAGGAGACAGAACGCGTCTCCTTCCTGAGTGGTATGACGGCTGCGTGTCCCATGGTGTTTTATACTTGCGTACTATTGTTGTACAGATGAACGTGGTACCTTCAGACATTTGGAAATTGCTCCCAAGGATGACCAGACTTGTGGAGGTCTCCAATTTTTCTCTGAGGTCTTGGCTGATTTCTTTTGATTTTCCCATGATGTCAAGCAAAGAGGCACTGAGTTTGAAGGTGGCCTTGAAATACATCCACAGGTACACCTGTTGGAAAAAATGACTTGTGTCATGTACAAAGTATGTCCTAACCGACTTGCCAAAGCTATAGTTTGTTAACAAGAAATGTGTGGAGTGGTTGAAAAATGAGTTTTAATGACTCCAACTATGTGTATGTAAACTTCTGACTTCAACTGTAGGTATGGTTAAAAATGACTAGGCTATTTAAAAAATATATATATATTAACCTTTATTTAACTCGGCAAGTTAGTTAACAAATTTCTTATTTATAATGACGGCCTACCCCGCGGCAATCGGATAGATAATAAACAGAGTAAGCCAGCATATGTGAAGAGTGTGAAAAATGTGTCTTGTCAGTGTGTGGGTAGAGTCTAGTGAGTGTGTGGGTAGAGTCCAGTCTGTGTGGGTAGAGTCGTGTCAGTGTGTGGGTAGAGTCCTAGTGAGGTGTTTGGGTAGAGTCTAGTGAGTGTGTGGGTAGAGTCCGTGTCAGTGTGTGGGTAGAATCTAGAGTGAGTGTGTGGTAGAGTCTAGTGAGTGTCGTGGGTTAGAGTCCAGTGAGTGTGTTGGGTAGAGTCTAGTGAGTGTGTGGGTAGAGTCCAGTAGTGTGTGGGTAGGTCGTGTCAGTGTGTGGGTAGAGTCCTAGTGGTGAGTGTGTGGGTAGAGTCTAGTGAGTGTGGTGGGTAGATCTTAGTGAGTGTGTGGGTAGAGTCTAGTGAGTTGTGGTGGGTAGAGTCTAGTGAGTGTGTGGGTAGAGTCCAGTGAGTGTGGTGGGTAGAGTCCAGTGAGTGTGTGGGTAGAGTCCAGTGAGTGTGTGGGTAGAGTCTAGTGAGTGGTGGTGGGTAGAGTCGTGTCAGTGTGTGGGTAGAGTCGTGTAGTGGTGGTGGGTAGAGTCTAGTGAGTGTGTGGGTAGGTGTGGATGGTGGTAGAGTCTAGTGAGTGGTGTGGTAGAGTCCAGTGAGTGTGTGGGTAGAGTCTAGTGAGTGTGTGGGTAGAGTCGTGTCAGTGGTGTGGTAAGAGTCAGTGAGTGTGTGGGTAGAGTCTAGTGAGTGTGTGGGTAGAGTCCAGTGAGTGTGTGGGGTAGTCTAGTGAGTGTGTGGGTAGAGTCGTGTCAGTGTGTGGGTAAGAGTCTAGTGAGTGGTGTGGGTAGAGTCTAGTGAGTGTGTGGGTAGAGTCGTGTCAGTGTGTGGGTAGAGTCTTGTCAGTGTGTGGGTAGAGTCTAGTGAGTGTGTGGGTAGAGTCCAGTGAGTGGGGTGGGTAAGGTCTAGTGAGTGTGTGGGGTAAAGTCAGTCAGTGTGTGGGTAAGCAGTCGTGTCAGTGTGTGGGTAGAGTCTAGTGAGTGTGTGGGTAAGAGTCAGTGGAGTTGTGTGGGGGTAGAGTCTAGTGAATGTGTGGGTAGAGTGCGTGTCAGTGTGTGGGTAGAGTCTAGTGAGTGTGTGGGTAGAGTCCAGTGAGTGTGTGTGGGTAGAGTCTAGTGAGTGTGTGGGTAGAGTCGTTGTCAGTGTGTGGTAGGGTCTTGTCAGTGGGTGTGGGTAGAGTCTAGTGATGTGGTGGGTAGAGTCGTGTCAGTGTGTGGGTAGAGTCTTTGTCAGTGTGTGGGTAAGGTCTAGTGAGTGTGTGGGTAGAGTCTTTGGTCAGTGTGTGGGTAGAGCCGTAGTGAGGTGTGTGGGTAGAGTCGTGTCAGTGTGGTGGGCATGAGTCTAGTCAGTGTGTGGGTAGAGTCCCAGTGAGTGTGTGGGTAGTCCTTGTCAGTGTGTGGGTAGAGTCTAGTGAGTGTGTGGGTAGAGTCTTGTCAGTGTGTGGGTAGAGTCCAGTGAGTGTGTGGGTAGTCTAGTGAGTGTGTGGGTAGAGTCTAGTCAGTGTGCAAGAATGTCAGTGCAAAATAAAAAATAGGGGGTCAATGCTAATAGTCCAGGAAGCGAACTGTTCAGCAGTCTTATGGCTTGGCGGTAGAAGCTGTTCAGGAGCCTTTTGGTCCAAGACTTGGCGCTTGGGTACTGCTTGCCGTGCAGAGATTAACAGAGAGAACAGTCTATGACTTGGGTGGCTGGAGTCTTTGACAATTTGTAGGGCCTCTGACACAGCCTGGTATAGAGGTCCTGGATGGCAGGGAGCTTGGCCCCAGTGATGTACTGGGCTGTATGCCATACCCTTTGTAGTGCCTTGCGGTCAGATGTCAAGCCGTTGCCGTACCAAGAGGCGATGCAGCCAGTCAAAATGCTCTCAATGGTGCAGTTGTAGAACTTTTTGAGGATCAGATGTCAAATGTTTTCAGCCTCCTGAGGGGGAACAGACATTGTCGTGCCTTCTTCACGACTGTGTTGGGTGTTGGTGTGTTTGGACGATGATAGGTGCTTAATGATGTGGACACCGAGGAACTTGAAGCTCTCAACCCGCTCCACTACAAACCCGTCGATGTGAATGGGGGTGTGTTGGCCCTCCGTTTCCTGTAGTCCACGGTCAGCTCCTTTGTCTTGCTGATGTTGAGGGAGAGGTTGTTCTCCTAGCACCACATTGCCAGGTCTCTGACCTCCTTCCTGTAGACTGCCTCATCGTTGACGGTGATCAGGCCTACCAACATTGTTGTCTGCAAACGTAATGATGGTGTTGGAGTCATGCACAGCCACGTAGTCGTGGGTGAACATTGTTGCTGTTGTTGTTCCTAGACGTGTCCACTTCACAATAACAGCATTTACAGTTGACCGGGGCAGCTCTAGCAGGGCAGACATTTGACGAACTGAGTTGTTGGAAAGGTGGCATCTTATGACGATACCACATTGAAAGTCACTGAGCTCTTCAGTAAGGCCATTCTACTGCCAATGTTTGTCTACGGAGATTGCATGGATGTGTGCTCGATTTTTATACCTGTCAGCAATGGGTGTGGCTGAAATAGCCGAATCCACTCATTTGAAGGGGTGTCCGCATACTTTTGTATATATACTGTATAACAATATGAGGCAACATCCCTGTTCACAGGGTTGGTTAACACAGGCTTAGGAGATATTATATGTTTCGTTCTTTAGTCTAATATCAGTCATGACCTTCATGAATTTTGAAGCCTTTGTGCTTTTTTTATTACGCTTCAAAATTAACAAAAAGTTAGCTGATTAAGATTATCTCATTAAGATTATCTCAAAACGTATAAGATATCCTCAGTTTATGTTTACCACATACCTTATTTACAGCGTTTATCCAAAAACCCTACAAAACTTCCATTCATTTTTCATAGGTTTTATCAACAACGAACAATGGCGGAGTTAGTGCCTACAAAAAGAGGGTTTGAATACATTTTCAGGTTTAATATTTATCTCGAGCCAAGTCAACCAATCTGCGTTCGCCTTGTTCTGACGTGGTCTTTTTCTTCCTGCCTGAGCCAATCAGCCACCGTGTTGTTGTTTCTCAGCTACTAGTGGGTTTGTTTGGGTTTAAAGAGCTGTTTGGTGATCGGGAAAGATACGAAAGCCAAAGATGAGCATCGTTCACAAATAAGTAAGATTATCGTCACAAATAAGTAAGATGGTCTTTCTATGCATGTTTCTACTGAGATTGCATCGATCGAGTGGTGACGAGATTGTACATTCCGGTGCTTGTGTTTTATTTCCTTACCTGTCTGCTAGCTACGTAACGTTACGTTAATTTGGCTAGCCCGTGACGTTAGAGCATCCAAACCAAAATGTCAATACATCATACAATCACCTTTCTGACAGACTAGGGATTTTGTTAATTTGTAACGTTAACACTTGTTTAACTTATCCAAGGAACGTCATTTGATATCAAAGTCAGACCACTGGCCCGCTAATGTTTTGCTAGCGATGCTTTTTGTCCATTCAACCAGCAACAATAGAACGTTGCTGCACCAACCAGCCTCAGTCCTGGCAGCAAGCCTCCAGGCCCGGCAGCAAGCCTCCAGGCCCAGACAGAGCTGGAGACATTTTTCAGTATTTCTTCCTCTGTGACTGGGTCTGTGTAGGTAGAGCAGATGGCTTGTCCGGGTCTGTGGTTGCAAGGGGATAGAATGTCAGCGTCTGGATTCTAGAAGTTAGCATGTTGGTTTTGTGTGTGTGTGTGTGTGTGTTTATCTCCAACAGGGTGGTGTGAGTGTGTTTATCTCCAACAGGGTGGGTGTGGGTGTGTTTATCTCCAACAGGGTGAGTGTGTTTATCTCCAACAGGGTGGGTGTGTTTATCTCCAACAGGGT
>NW_019942573.1:53173-60797 GCF_002910315.2 Salvelinus sp. IW2-2015 | reverse complement strand
ACTGCTGAGGACTGGGGTAAAGTCATTTTCTCTGATGAATCCCCTTTCCGATTGTTTGGGGCATCCGGAAAAAACCTTGTCCGGAGAAGACAAGGTGAGTGCTCCCATCAGTCCTGTGTCATGCCAACAGTAAAGCACCCTGAGACCATTCATGTGTGGGGTTGCTTCTCAGCCAAGGGAGTGGGCTCACTCACAATATGCCTAACAACACAGCCATGAATAAAGAATGGTACCAACACATCCTCCGAGAGCAACTTCTCCCAACCATCTAGGAACAGTTTGGTGACGAACGAGGCCTTTTCCAGCATAATGGAGCACCTTGCCATAAGGGTAAAGTGATAACTAACTTGCTCAAAACATCAATATTTTGGGTCCATGGCCAGGAAACTCCCCAGACCTTAATCCCATTGAGAACTTGTGGTCAATCCTCAAGAGGCGGGTGGACAAACAAAAACCCACAAATTCAGACAAACTCCAAGCATTGATTATGCAAGAATGGGCTGCCATCAGTCAGGATATGGCCCAGAAGTTAATTGACAGCATGCCAGGGCGGATTGCAGAGGTCTTGGAAAAGAAGGGTCAACACTGCAAATATTGACTCTTTGCATCAACTTCATGTAATTGTCAATAAAAGCCTTTGACACTTATGAAATGCTTGTAATTATACTTCAGTATTCCATAGTAACATCTGACAAAAATATCTAAACACACTGAAGCAGCAAACTTGGTGGAAATTAATATTTGTGTCAAACCTTTGGCCACGACTGTACTTTGTTGTAATGATGTGCATATAGTTAAAGTACAAAAGGGATAATAAATAAACATAAATATGGTTTGTATTTACAATGGTGTTTGTTCTTCACTGGTTGACCTTTTCTTGTGGCAACAGGTCACACATCTTGCTGCTGTGATGTCACACTGTGGTATTTCACCCAATAGATATGGGAGTTTATCAAAATTGATTTGTTTTCAAATTCTTTGTGTATCTGTGTAATCTGAGGGAAATATGTGTCTCTAATATGGTCATACATTTGGCAGGAGGTTAGGAAATGCAGCTCAGTTTCCACCTCATTTGTGGGCAGTGTGTACATAGCCTGTCTTCTCTTGAGAGCCAMGTCTGCCTACGGCGGCCTTTCTCAATAGCAAGGCTATGCTCACTGAGTCTGTACATAGTCAAAGCTTTCCTTAAGTTTGGGTCAGTCACAGTGGTCAGGTATTCTGCCGTGTACTCTGTTTAGGGCCAAATAGCATTCTAGTTTGCTCTGTTATTTTGTTAATTCTTTCCATCGTGTCAAGTAATTATCTTTTAGTTTTCTCATGATTTGGTTGGGTCTAATTGTGTTGCTGTCCTGGGGTTCTGTGGGGTCTGTTTGTGAACAGAGCCCCAGGACCAGCTTGCTAAGGGGACTCTTCTCCAGGTTCATCTCTCTGTAGGTGATGGCTTTGTTATGGAAGGTTTGGGAATCGCTTCCTTTTAGGTGGTTATAGAATTTAACGTCTCTTTTCTGGATTTTGATAATTCGTGTGTATCGGCCTAAGCCTGCTCTGCATGCATTATTTGGTATTCTACGTTATTGTTTTGCAGTCTCAATTTGGTGTTTGTCCCATTTAGTGAATTCTTGGTTGGTGACTGGACCCCAGACCTCACAACCATAAAGGGCAAGGGGTTCTATATCTGATTCAAGTATTTTTAGCCAGATCCTAATTGGTATGTCAGATTTGATGTTCRTTTTGAAGGCATAGAAGGCCCTTGTTGCCTTGTCTCTCAGATTATTCACAGCTTTGTGGAAGTTACTGATGTTTAGGATGAGGTATGTATCGTTTTTGTGTGTGCTCTAG
Organism: Salvelinus sp. IW2-2015; assembly: GCF_002910315.2. Taxonomy (NCBI): domain Eukaryota; kingdom Metazoa; phylum Chordata; class Actinopteri; order Salmoniformes; family Salmonidae; genus Salvelinus; species Salvelinus sp. IW2-2015. The sequence goes on along the minus strand of NW_019942573.1, from coordinate 58,958 downwards.
GGCAACGGTGTCTAGATGGAATTTGTATTTGTGGTCCTGGCAACTGGACCTTTTTTGCAACATCATAATTTTTTCTTACTTAGATTTACTGTCAGGGCCCAGGTCTGACAGGGCCCAGGTCTGACAGGGCCCAGGTCTGACAGGGCCCAGGTCTGACAGGGCCCAGGTCTGACAGGGCCCAGGTCTGTCAGGCCCAGGTTCTGTCCTGGTGTCACGTTCCTGACCTATTTTTTGTTTATTTTTGTTATATGTTTTAGTTGGTCAGGGCGTGAGTTGGGGTGGCATTGTAGTTTTTGTGTTTAGATCCACTGTTAATCAGCCTTATTATGGTTCTCAATCAGAGACAGGTGTGTTTACGTTTTTCTCTGATTGGGAACCATATATAGGCTTGCTGTTCACACTGTTTGTTTTGGGTGATTGTCTCCTGTGTCTGTGTTTGTTTTGCACCACACGGGACTGTTTCGTTTGTTTCGTTGCGTTTATGGTCTGTTCCTGTTTCATGCGTTCTTTCACGTTATATGTAGTTCTGTGTCCAGGTTCTGTCTACATCGGTATTTTGTTTTGTAGTTTATCAAGTGTATTTCGGTTCAGTGTGTCGTCGTGTCTAATAAATTCATGATGTCTACATACCTCGCTGCACATTGGTCTTCCGATCCCTCTCTCCTCTCCTCGTCTGAGGAGGAGGAATATGACGACAGCCGTTACAGAATCACCCACCAACCGAGACCAAGCGGCGGGGGAGACTCAACAGAGCAACCAGGACTCTGGACTTGGGACGAAGTATTGGAGGGAAAAGGACACTGGGCGCACATTGGGGAATATCGCCGCGCTCGTGGAGGGAGATGGAGGCAGCGAGAGCCCAACAGCGGTGGTATGAGGAGCAGCAAGGAGACGTGGCTGGAAGCCTGAAAAGCCCGTGAGTACTACCCAAAAATTTCTGGGGGTGGCTAAAGGGGAGTCCCCAGTACGCGTGCTTAGCCCAGTGCGGGCTATTCCACCTTGCCGCACTGGGAGGGCTAGGTTGGGCATCGAGCCGAGTGCCATGAAGCCGGCCCAACGTATCTGGTCTCCAGTACGTCTCCTCGGGGCCGGCGTACATGGCACCAGCCTTACAGGTGGTGTCCCCGGTTCGCCTCCTGCTTAGCCCAGTGCGGGCTATTCCACCTCGCCGCACTGGCAGGGCTACGGGGACCATTCAACCTGGTAAGGTTGGGGAGGCTCGGTGCTCAAGAGCACGTGTCCTCCTTCACGGTCCGGTATATCCGGCGCCACCTTCCCACCCCAGCTCAGTACACCAGTGCCTACACCACGCACCAGGCTTCCAGTGCATCTCCAGAGCCCTGTTCCTCCTCCACGCACTCTCCCTATGGTGCGTGTCTCCAGCCCAGTGCCTCCAGTTCCGGCACCACGCACCAAGCCTCCTGTGCGTCTCCAGAGCCCTTTACGCACTGTTCCTTCTCCCCGCACTCGCCCTGAGGTGCGTGCCCTCAGCCCGTACCTCCAGTTCCGGTACCACGCACCAGGCCTAGAGTGCGCCACGAGAGTCCAGTGTGCCCTGTTTGTTGTTCCCCGCACTAGCCTGAAGGTGCGTGTCCTTAGCCCGGTACCTCCAGTTCCGGTACCACGCACCAGGCCTACAGTGCGTCTCAGCCGGCCAGAGTCTGCCGTCTGCCCAGCGGCGCCTGAACTGCCCGTCTGCCCCAGCGGCGCCTGAACTGCCCGTCTGTCCCAGCGGCGCCTGAACTGCCCGTCTGCCCAGCGGCGGCCTGAACTGCCCGTCTGCCCAGCGGCGCCTGAACTGCCCGTCTGCCCAGCGGCGCCTGAACTGCCCGTCTGCCATACGCCGTCTGAAACTGTCCGTCTGCCATGAGCCTGCAAAGCCGCCCGTCTGCCATGAGCCTGCAAAGCCGCCCGTCTGCCATGAGCCTACAGAGCCGTCCGCCAGACAGGAGCCGCTAGAGCCGTCCGCCAGACAGGAGCCGCTAGAGCCTTCCGCCAGACCGGATCAGTCAGAGCTTCCGCCAGACCGGATCAGCCAGAGCCTTCCGCCAGACCGGATCAGCCAGAGCCTTCCGCCAGACCGGATCAGCCAGAGCCTTCCGCCAGACCGGATCAGCCAGAGCCTTCCGCCAGACCGGATCAGCCAGAGCCTTCAGCCAGCCATGACCGTCCAGAGCCGTCAGCGAGCCATGACCGTCCAGAGCCGTCAGCGAGCCATGACCGTCCAAGCCGTCAGCGAGCCATGACCGTCCAGAGCCGTCAGCGAGCCATGACCGTCCAGAGCCGTCAGCGAGCCATGACCGTCCAGAGCCGTCAGCGAGCCATGACCGTCCAGAGCCGTCAGCGAGCCATGACCGTCCAGAGCCGTCAGCCAGCCATGACCGTCCAGAGCCGTCAACCAGCCAAGAGCGTCCAGAGCCAGCCAGCCAGGATCCGCCAGTCATTCTGGTGTTGCCCTCATTCTGGTGTTGCCCCTCATTCTGGTGTTGCCCTCATTCTTGGTGTTGCCCCTCATTCCGGTGTTGCCCTCATTCCGGTGCTGCTCCTTATCCTGATGATGCCCCTTAATTTAGTGGGGTTATTTGGAGCATTGTGAGGGGATAAAGAAAGCGGGGATTGATTATGGTGGGTGGGAACCACGCCCGGAGCCTAAGCCACCACCGTGGTCAGATGCCCACCCAGACCCTCCCCTAGACTTTTGGTGGTGCGTTCGGAGTACGCACCTTGAGGGGGGGTTATGTCACGTTCCTGACCTATTTTATGTTATTTTTGTATATGTTTAGTGGTCAGGGCGTGAGTTGGGGTGGGCATTGTATGTTTTGTGTTTAGATCACTGTTAATCAGCCTTATATGGTTCTCAATCAGAGACAGGTGGTTTACGTTTTCCTCTGATTGGAACCATATATAGGCTGGCTGTTCACACTGTTTGTTTGTGTGGTGATTGTCTCCTGTGTCTTGTGTTTGTTTGCACCACACGGGACTGTTTCGTTTGTCGGTATTTTTGTTTTGTAGTTTATCAAGTGTATTTCGGTTCAGTGTTCGTCGTGTCTAATAAATTCATGATGTCTACATACCTCGCTGCACATTGGTCTTCCGATCCCTCTCTCCTCTCCTCGTCTGAGGAGGAGGAATATGACGACAGCCGTTACACCTGGGCCCAGGTCTTTCCATCAATTTGTATCGCAGACCCTCATGTCAAATTGAGTCAAAAGCTTTTTTGAAGTCAACAAAGCATGAAAAGACTGCCTTTGTTTTGGTTTGTTTCTTTGTCACTTAGGGTGTGCAGGGTGAATATGTGGTCCGTTCTGATAATTTGGTAAAAAGTCCTGTAGTTCATCAATCATCAACCATCAATGTAATTGGAGAATCCAGTGGGTTCTGGTCTTTAATAGTTGTTTCTAAGACTTGTAATTGATCATGTTTTTGCTGTTTGTTCTTTGTTTTCGAGACAACAATATTAGAGAAGTGGTTTACCCATACATCTCCATTTTGGATAGATAATTCTTCGTGTTGTTTGTTTAGTGTTTTCCAATTTTCCCAGAAGTGGTTAGATTCTATGGATTCTTCAAATACATTGAGCTGATGTCTGACGTGCTGTTCCTTCTTTTTCCGTAGTGTATTTCTGTATTGTTTTAGTGATTCACCATAGTGAAGGCGTAGACTCAGGTTTTCTGGGTCTCTCTGTTTTTGGTTGGACAGGTTTCTCCACTTCTTTATCAGGTTTTTGCATTCTTCATCGAACCATTTGTCACTTTTGTTAATTCTCTTAGGTTGTCTGCTTGACATGTTTAGATTTGATAGGAAAGCTGAGACGTCAAATATACTGTTTAGGTTTTCTACTGCCAAGTTTACACCTTCACTATTACAGTGAAATGTTTTGTCCAGGAAGATGTCTAAAAGGGAGGGAATTTGTTGTTGCCTAATAGTTTTTTTGTAGGTTTCCACACTACTTTCCTTCCATCTATAGCATTTCTTAATATTACTCAGTTCCTTTGGCTTTGATGCATCATGATTGAGTGTTTCTCTGTTCAGGTAGACTGTGATCTGATAGGGGTGTCAGTGGGCTGACTGTGAACACTCTGAGAGACTCTGGGTTGAGGTCAGTGATAAAGTAGTCTACAATACTGACGTTCAAGAGATGAGCTGTATGTATACCTACCATAGGAGTTACCCCGAAGCCTACTATTGACTTTGTACAGACCCAGCGAGCGTAGGAGTTGTGACCCATTTTTGTTGGTTGTTTTTGTCTTGGGGGGCATATTTGGGAGGGAATACTGTCACCCAATGTATTTGATGGAGTCTGGGTTCCTGCTCTTTTCCTGCTCAGACCTTGTATTTTCCAGGATTTGATAGTGAAAGAGTGTCAGTCGAGTGTTGTTCTCCATTACAGTAGGTATGAGCAGCGCATGGTGAGCATCTGATATACATAAATATTAGGTTGCAGGTTGGGGCTTAGGGTAGGGAGGGGGGGGTGCATTGCATGAGCATGGACTTTAGACCCGGTGGAAATCTGTCCTGTCTGGCGGATGAGTCAAATTTGAGTTTTTGGTTCCAACCGGCCGTGTCTTTGTGAGAGACAGTAGGGGTGAACGGATGGTCTCCACATGTGGGGTTCCCACCGTGGAAGCATGAGGAGGAGGTGTGATGGTGTTGGGGTGCTTTGCTGGTGACACATGTCCTGGGATTTATATATAATTCCAAGGCACACTTAACCAGCATAGTGGCACCACAAGCATTCTGCGTCGATAGAAGCAAGACCATCTGGTTTACTGCTTAGTGGGAATATCATTTGTTTTTTTTTTCAACGGTAAACAACATGAACCCAACACACAGATCAGGCTGTGTTTTGTGTATTTTCAACCAAGCAGGGGAGAAGTGATGGAGGTGCTGCATCAGATGACGCCGTGGCTCCATATCACGGGCGAACTCAACCGCAATTCGAGGATGGTTTGGGGAATGAGTTGGACGCACAGAGTGAAGGAGAAAGAAGCCAAAAGTGCTCAGCATATGTGGGGAAACTCCTTGCAAGACTGTTGGAAAGCAATTCCAGTTTGAAGCTGGTTGAGAGAACTGCAAGAGCTGTGCAAGAGCACTTCAAATCAAGCCAAAGGGTGGCTACTTTGGAAGAATATTAAATATTAAAAAAAAAATGATTTTTTTTAACACAATTTTTTTGGTTACTGAAAAGAATTCGCAATATGGTGTTATTTCATAGTTTGAATGGCTTCACTAAAGTGATAAAGAAATCCCTTTTGACTGGTATGTATGTACAGAACACAGGTAAATTGCAGCGTGTCAATAGGATAACTGGGGTATGTGACCGTCTCATAATGAAGCAATAGAACGTAATGGACACAATGCCTCATAATGACGTCAATACGGCCCTAATGACACAATACCCCATAATGACTCAATACCCTATAATGACACAATACCGGCCATAATGAAAATACCGGCATAACAATCAATACGCGCGCATAATGGCCAGCAATAGAACCGTAATGACACAATACGCGGGCGCCATAGATGACTCGAATACCCCATAATGAAACAATACCCATAACACTCAATGACGCGTACCGCAGTAAATGACAACAATACCGCATAATGACTCAATACCCCATAATGACTCAATAACCCCATATGACTCCGCAATAACCCCATAATGACTCATACCCCCATAATGACATCAATACCCCATAAGGACACAATACCCCATAACACTAATACCCTACAACTCATCCCCGCATAATGACTCAATACCCCGCATAAATGCATCAATAGA
>NW_019942573.1:32352-50762 GCF_002910315.2 Salvelinus sp. IW2-2015 | reverse complement strand
GGAAACAAAAGTGAGAGAGAGAGAGGAGAGAGAGAGAGGGGATGGAGAGAGAGTGACAGCTGAACATATGCCCAGGCTGTGAGCAGAGCAACAGGCCCAACCATCACTAATGATTGCTCGTGTTTCTTGGCCCAAGCAAGTCTCTTCTTCTTATTGGTGTCCTTTAGTGGTGGTTTCTTTACAGCAATTCAACCATGAAGGCCTGATTCACACAGTCTCCTCTGAACAGTTGATGTTGGGATGTGTCTGTAATTTGAACTCTGTGAAACATATAATTGGGATGACATTTCTGAGGCTGGTAACTCTAAGGAACTTATCCTCTGCAGCAGAGGTAACTCTGGGTCTTCCTTTCCTGTGGCGGTCCTCATGAGAGCCAGTTTCATAAAAGCTCTTGATGGTTTTTGCGACTGCACTTGAAGACACTTTAAAAGTTCTTGCCATTTTCCAGATTGACTGACCTTCATGTCTTAAAGCAATGATGGACTGTAGTTTCTCTTTGCTTATTTGTTCTGTTCTTGCCATATTATGGACTTGGTCTTTAACCAAATAGGGCTATCTTCTGTATACCAACCCTACCCTGTCACAATAAAACTGATTGGCTCAAACGCATTAAGAAGGAAAGAAATTTAACAAATTAACTTTTTAAGAAGGCACACCTGTTAATTGAAATGCATTCCAGGTGACTACCTCATGAAGCTGGTTGAGAGAATGCCAAGAGTGTGTGTTACGTTCCCCAGTTTCTGTGTTGTGGTTTTGTATTTCAGGACGGCTTCATGAAATTCCCCCAAGCAGCTGATTGGTAGGCCCCATTTGATGATTGGAGCTGACCCCGCCCTCTCGTCAGAAACAGCTGTCTTCAATTACCAAATCCTTCTCCAGCTGTATAAGCTTGGTCTTGGTTGYGGCTGAGAGACAGGTTTTGTTAAGTATTTTTGTAGCTGCTGATTTGAGATACAGTATGTGTGTGCCAATAGAACAGTGTTTTTGATTCTTGAAATTGTTTAATTACGTTTGGACTATTCTGTTTCATTTGTTCCCAGGGGGGAAGGGGAATGCACCTTGGGAGTGTTTAGGCAAGAGGCCTGCGGGCATACATATACCCGTAGTATATACTCTGTCTATGCACACTAGGTAAGACCTGGGTGGACCACCCCCTGTATTTTGGTTAGTGCACCAGGTGGTGCTAAGTTAGATAAGTAGTGGGTAGGCAGGTAAGGTAGGAGAGGGGGCTTTGATATTTACTTTCTTTGCTTTGGTTCCGTTCAGACCCTTTACCCCCAAATTTACCGTGTGACGGAAGCAATAAATTCCCTGTAAACAGTAAATTCTCTGTCTTTGTCATCCTTACACGCACCTACAGTCCATACCTCTTTCACTTCACGGGGAGTTGAGTTGTAGCAGGGTGTTGCGTTCCCTCTTCCGAGAGGCGTACTTAACAGTGTGCAAAGCTGTCATCAAGGCAAAGGGTGGCGACAAAATAGAAAATATMTTTTGATTTGTTTAACACTTTTTTTGGTTACTACATGATTCCATATGAGTTATTTCATAGTTTTTATGTCTGTACTATTATTCTACAATGTAGAAAATAGTAAAAATAAAGAAAAACCCTTGAATGAGTAGGTGTGTCCAAACTTTTGATTGGTAGTTTACATGTGATGCCTTATGGCTCTCCTTGGTTCGATAGGACACCCTTGTTCCAACCCTGTCTCATATCAGTTATCTTATAATAGTAGATCTGCGACTGTACTTACAGGTGATCCTGACGTAGTCTTTATATCAGACAGTAATACTTACAGTCATGCCTGAACGTTTCCTTTATATCATAGTAATACTTACAGGTGATTCTTGACGTCAGTCTCTTATATCAGAGTAATACTTACAGGTGCATCCTGACGTAGTCTTGTATATCAGCAGAATACTTACAGGTGATTCTACGTAGTCTTTATTTCAGAGTAATTAGCTTACAGCGTGCATCCCTGACGTCTCAGTCTTTATATCAGAGTAAACTTAACAGGTAGATTTCTGACGTAGCTTTATTATCAGAGCTAATGACTTACAGCGTATCCTGACGTAGTCTTGACTATCAGAGTCAATACCTTACACGGTGATCCTGACGCTCGAGTCTTTTATAATCAAGTAGTACTACAAGGTGATCGCTGACGTAGTCTTTATATCCAGAGTCTCAATACTTACAGGTGATTCCTGCAACTAGTCTTTATATCAGGTCAATACTACAGGTGCATCCTTGACGTAGCTTTATATCCAGAGTAATACTTACAGGTCGATCCTACGTAGTCTTTATATCGAAGTAATACTGTACAGGTTTCGATCCTGACGTAGCTTTATGATCAGCAAGTAATACTGACAGGTGCATCCTGACGTAGTCTTTCATATCAATGTATACTTACAGGTGATTCCCTGACGTAGTCTTTATATCAGCCAGTAATAAGACCTTACAGGAGATCGCTGCATGTACTCTTTATATCCAGAGTAATACTTACAGCTGATCCTGACTGTCTTTATATCAGCAGCTTAATACTTACAGTGATGCCTTGACGTTAGTCTTCTATTCCAGTGCTAATACTTACAGTGCTCCTGACGTAGTCTTGTATATCAGAGTAATACTTACAGGTGATCCTGCACGTTAGTCTTTTATCCAGAGTAATACTTACAGGTGAAATCCCTGCACGCAGTCTTTATATAGAAGTAATACTACAGGTGAATCCTGACGCCCTGTCTTTATAATCAGAGTATACTTACAGGTGATCCTGACGTATGTCAGTTATATTCAGTGTAATACTACAAGGGGATACCTGACGTAGTCTTAGTTATCAGAGTAATACTCTACAGGAGATCCTGATGTAGTCTTATAGATCAGGATATACACTTTACAAGGCGATCCTGACGTATGCCTTTGGCTCTTCCTGGTTCCCGGTAGTGCCTCCAGGCCGACACAACTGGCACCAACATAGTCAGCCAGACCAAGAGTCTTCTCAACCTGCTGTCTCTGGACGATCATCTATCTTCCACCGATGCATGGCAGCACCTGCCAACCACAGACCATAAGAGACTGACAGTTAGGACCTGCACACAACCCATAGAGACTACAGTTAGGAACCTGCAACACGCATACCATAGAGACTACAGTTAGGACCTGCAACACAGACCATAAACTACAGTTAGACCTGCAAACACAGACCATAGAACTACAGTTAGGACCTGGCAACACCAGAACCATAGAGACTACAGTTAGACTGTCTAGCAGGTTGGTACAGTAGACCAGTCAGACTGCAACACACAGACCATAGAGACTACATTAGGACCTGCCAAACACAGACGCATAAGACGTACAGTTAGGACTGTTCTAGACGCGTTGGTACATAACCAGTCAACCTGCAAAACACAGAACATAGAGACTTACAGTAGGGACCCTGCCAACACACGACCATAAGACGCTACGTTAGGACCTTGCACACAGCACCATAGAGGACTACAGTTAGGACCTGCCCAACACAGACCATAGCAGACTCCAAGTTAGACCTGCAACACAGACCATTAGAGACTACAGTTAGGACCTTAGGACCCTGCACACAGTTATGACCTCAACACAGACCATTAGAGACTACAGTTTAGATGGCTAGAGGTAGGATACCACTAGCCACGTAGACCTGCAACACACGACCATAGAGACTACAGTATAGACCTGCAACACAGACCATACGAGGACTACAGTTACGGACTGCCTCTGAGGTAGAATATACTAGACCAGTCAGACCTGCAACACAGACCATAGACGACTATACAGTTCAATCCTGTCTAGAGGTAGATTATAAGACCAGTCAGACTGCAACACACAACATAGAGACTACAGTTAGGCCTGTCTAGACAGCGTGTAGATTAATGAGACCAGTACAGACCGTGCAACACAGACCATAGAAGACTACGTTAGCACTGTAGAGGTTGGAATACGAAACAGAATCAGGTGTTACAGGCACCCTGACCATAGGGAAAAATACGGAATCAGATCAGGAGACAGGACCATGACCATAGGAAGGATACAGAATAGAGTCAGGCAGACAGACACTGCACCTAGAAGGATAACAGAATAGAGTCCAGGGAGAACAGGACACTGACTCATTAAGAAGGAGTACAGAATAGAAGTCAGGAGACAGGACCACCTGACCCTAGGGGGAAGAGATACAGAGATAGAGTCAGAGACAGACACCTGTCATAGGAAGGATACAAAATAGCAGTTCAGGAGACAGTTAGGAAACAGAGCAGAGTCTAGTTGATAAGATGACTTCCAGCCTTTCAGTCTAGGGTTAGGAAAACACGTTTCAAGATCAGGACACCCGCCAGGGGTCAGCAGAACAGTCAGAGTCAGGACACCGCCCAGGTGTCAGGTAGACAGTTCAGAGTTCAGGACACCGCCCAGGGTCAGAAAGTAACAGTTCAGATCACCGGACCACCGCCAGAGGTCAGGATAACAGTTCCAGAGTCAGGACACCGTCAGGGGGTCAGAAGTAAACAGTTCCAGAGTCAGGACCACCGCCAGGGTGCAGATGTAACACGCTTCAGCCAGTCAGGATACCCGCCAGGCGGTCAGAGTAACACGTTTCAGAGTCAGGACACCGCCAGGGTCAGAAATAACGTTCAGAGTCAGGACACCGCCAAGGGCAGAAGTAAAGGAGTTGAGTTTTGTGTTCTAGTCTGGGGTCATGACACTACAGTAGATCAGACAGAAGCAGTGGGTACAGAAGTAGGACCCAAAAGCAAGTCTAGACTACCAAAGTAACTATCTCTAGAGCCAAATCCGACGGTTCTATATAGTCCATCTAGACAAACTGAGGTCATAATAGAGTCCAGTCTAGAGCCAGAACTAGGTCTATTATAGATCCATCTAGAGCCAGAACTTGACGGTCTATTAGAGCCATCTAGAGCCAGAACTCGAGGTCTCCTTATGCGTCCATCTAGAGTCAGAATGACTCGTATTAGAGTCCACTAGAGCCAGAACTGAGGTCTATATAGAGTCCATCTAAGCCAGATTGAAGGACTATATAGAGTCCAGCTAGAGCCAGAACTGAGGTTCTATATAAGGTCCATCTAGATCAGAACTGAGGCTCATCTATAGAGCTTCCATCTAGAGCAGACAGAACTGAGGGACTATATAGCGTCCATCTAGAGTCAGAACTGACGAGGTTATATAGAGTCCTCTAGAGTCAAACTGAGTGTCTATTATAGAGTCCATCTAGAGTCAAGAACATCGACGTCTATATTAGAGTGCCATCTAGAGTCAGAACTGAGGACTATTACGAGTCCACTAGACTCAAACTGAGGTCATATAGAGTCCATCCTAAGAGCCAGAACTGAGTCTATTATAGCATCCATCTAAGTCAGACACATGAGTCTTAATAGAGATCCATCTAGAGCCAAACCTGAGGTCTTATATAGAGTCCCATCTAGCGCCAGAACTGAGGTCTATAAGCCCTAATCACCATGAGCTAAGTCCATTCTAGAGTCAGAACTGCATAGGTCATAGCAGAACTGAAGTCTATAGAGTCATCTAGAGTCAGAACTGAAGGACTATATAGAGTCCACTCAGAGCAGAACTGGAGGTCCTATATAGAGTCCATCTAGAGTCCAGAACTGAGGTCTATATAGAGTCCATCTAGAGCAGAAACTGAGGTCTATATAGAGTCCATCTAGAGTCAGAACTGAGGGTACTATATAGAGTCCATCTAGAGTCAGCAACTGAGGTCTATATAGAGTCCATCTAAGAGCCAGAACTGAGGGACTATATAGAGTCCATCTAGAGCAGAACTGAGGACTATATAGAGTTCCATCTAGAGCCAGAGATCGACTGAGGTCTTATAATGAGCGTCCATCTAGAGCAGAATTGAGGACTATATATCGAGCTCCATCTAGAGGCCAAGAACTGAGGTCTATATAGAGTCCATCTAGAGTCAGAACTGAGGTCTATATAGAGTCCATCTAGAGTCAGAACTGAGGACTATATAGAGTCCATCTAGAGGCAGAACTGAGGACTATATAGAGTCCATCTAGAGTCAGAACTGAGGTCCATATAGAGTCAGCTACATGAAAAGCCAGAACTGAATCCTGCAAACATGGTTTGAGAGGAGAACATTGCAATGGCCGCCAGCAAATAAAGATTTATTTAAAAGAAGAGCCCCCCCCCAAATTTTTTTTTTTGAAATACAAACAAGCTTAACACCTAAAGGGGTTGTTAAGTAGGGAAGTGAAGAGGTGTCATTTTGTGGTCGGTAATCCAGACAGTTAAAACACTGCTGTCAATTGGTTTAAAGAGAGGAAACAGAGCAGAACAAACAGTCACTTTACTGGTCCGTGCTTAAAGGTACAATACAACGGATTGTAGTTTTATAAGAACAAAGGACTTGACAAATAGTCATTTATAAGCTCATATGACACTGAAAATGAATCGAATCAAATCAAACAAATCAATCGGTGAGGGGCATAGCATGAAATATCTCAAGACTGTCCCTTTAATCTTGGTAGGGGGACTATTTCCCTCAACAGCATCTCTGCTGCATGGTTGGTTACACTATCCTATTCCCTGTATAGTACCCTACTTTAGACCAGAGATCCTATGGCGAAGTGTCATATATATTTACCGCTGGGAAGTGTGATCCTTTTCAGTAGGAGATTACGTTGACCTCTAACACACAGTATATGTGCTATAGCATAGATTAGAGAGCAAACGGGACAGTTGATGTGAATTGTATTTGTTGTTGTTGTTGTCGTCTGGATTAAAGCGGAAAATCTAATGTTATATGAAAGTCAAAACAACCACAAAATGACCTGAGATAGAAACTCTGACAAAACTGTATAAATAAACTAAAACCAACCTAAACAAATATTGTGTTGTGATAGTAAAGCCTTGTTCTCTTAGTACCAAATGGCACCGCAATTTCATATTTAGTGCACTTATTTTGATCAAGGAACACAGGGTTCTGGTCCAAAGTAGTGTACTATCTAGGGAATATGGTTGCATTTAGGGCACAACCCTTGTTTGTTGTTCCATGAAATCACATTTTTCATTACATTTTCTCTTGACCTTTAGATGGACCCCAAAAGCCAATAGTATTTTCTGTATATTGAGAAATGACCCTGACTGACTCCATCTCTCTCTCTCTCTCTCTCTCGCTCTCCTCTCTCTCTCCCGTCTCTCTCTCTCTCTCTCTCTCTCTTCTCTCTCTCTCTCTCTCTCTCTCTCTCTCTCTCTCTCTCTCTCTCTCTCTCTCTCTCTATGTCTCTCTTCTCTCTCTCTCTCTCTCTCTCTCTCTCTCTCTCTCTCTCTCCTCTCTCTCTCTCTCTCTCTCTCTCTCTCTCTCATGAAGAGCTTGTCATGTTTCCTCTCTTCTTCTGTGTGATCCCTCCGCTCCGGGGCCCAGAGAGAGACAGAGAGAGGTGGAGAACCTCTCATAGACGACCAGGCAACATGAACATCCTATAGACAACGTTCTCTCCCCATCTCTCCACAATGCTTCAGTACACTATGAGGGACAAATATAACATGGACCACTTCTTCCCTGCGTGTGTTACATCAAACCAGTAGGTCAAAACTCCACGTGAAGAGTCCATTCAGACCTGTTGAAGACAGCTGATGTTATGTACCGAATGTCTCTAGCGTTTATCTGAAAGACTTACAGACAAAACAGACAGACATCCCCTCCAATACACACACACACACACACACACACACACACACACAACACACACACACACACACACACACACACACACACACACACACACACACACACACACACACACACACCACACACACACACACACACACACACACACACACACACTTGACACTGTTTGAGGCTATCTTTTCAGCTCTCATCTGAAGCCGCATGGAGCCGGCTCTCGTAAGTGCACCCATCAGGACCAGCCCCTTTATGTAATTACCCATCAGGACCAGCCTTAATAGGTAATTACTGTTTCTGTAGCGTAAATGGCTGTGGTGTTGATACGCTATTCATTGGACCAAACTGGAGGCCTTTTGGCAACAATTTGAGAAATTATGTTTGGATAAATGAGGGCTGTAAACAACACACAGACCAATCAAATCACGTCACGATCACACGCACGCACGCACACACACGCACGCACGCACGCATGCACGCACGCACGCACACACCACACGCACGCACACACACATGGTGTTCTGGCCGTCAGAGAGCATACTACGTAGCTGGCTGGCTGAGACTTCACACCTATATAGTACACTACTTTAGACCAGAGTCCTATTGGCACCCTATTCCCTATATAAGTACACTACTTTAGACCAGAGTGTCACGTTCCTGACGGGTTTTCTGTTATTTTGTACAGTTCCGTTACAGAACCACCCACCATACCAGAACCAAGCAGCGTAAATTCGAGCAGTGCCTGCTACACAGGATTATTGGAGTTGGGAAGAAATTGGATGGAAAAGGTCCATGGGCACACAGCCCGGAGAATATCCCGTCCCAAAGCTGAGCTGGAGGCAGCGAAAGCAGAGAGGCGGCGATATGAGGAGCAGCAAGGAGACGTGGCTGGAAGCCGGAGAATCAAGCTCAAGACTGGATTTATGAAGGTACGCGGCTAGCAAGGAAGCCCGAGAAGAAACCCACAAAATGTCTTGGGGGGGTTAGAGGTAGTGGTCAAGGCAGGTAGGAGACCTGAGCCCACTTCCCAGGCTAACCGTGGAGAGCGGAGTACGGGCAGACACCGTGTTACGCCTAGAGCGCACGGTGTCTCCTGTACGTGTGCATAGCCCGTGCGGTTATTCCACCTCCCCGCACTGGTAGGCTAGATTGAGCATTGAGCCAAGTGCCATGAAGCCGGCTCTACATATCTGGCCACAGTACGTCTCCTTGGGCCGCGTTACATGGCACCAGCCCTACGCATGGGCGGTTCCCTGGGGTTACCCGCGTTCGCCTACATAGCCCGCGCTGCGGGACGCATTCAACCAGGTAAGGTTGGGCAGGCTCAATGCTCAAGGGAGACAGTACGCCTGCACCTCCGGCGCCCACCTTCCCGCCCCCAGCCACTACCACCAGTGCCTACACCACGCACCAGGCTCCAGTGCGTTTCCAGAGCCCTTTCCTCCTCCACGCACTCTTCCTATGGTCGTGTATCCAGTTCGTGCCTCCAGTTCCGGCACCACGCACTAAGCCTCCTGTGCGTCTCCAGAGCCCTGTAGCCACTGTTCCTTTCTCCCCGTACTCGTCCTGATGTGCGTGCCCTCAGCCCGGTGCCACCAGTGCCGGTACCACGCACCAGCGCCTATAGTGCGCTTCGAGAGGTCAGTGTCCCTGTCCCTGCTCCCCGCACTAGCCTTGAAGTGCGTGTCTCCAGTCCGGTGCCTCCAGTTCCGGCACCACGCACCAGGCTCACAGTGCGCCCTCAGTCAGCTAGAGTCGTAGTCTTCCCAACGCCGTCTGAGCCATCCGCTCCCCCAGCGCCATCTGAGCCATCCGTCTCCCCAGCGCAATCTGAGCCATCCGTCTGCCCCAGTGCCGTCTGAGCCATCCGTCTGCCCAGTGCCGTCTGAGCCATCCGTCTGCCCAGTGCCGTCTGAGCCATCCGTCTGCCCAGTGCCGTCTGAGCCATCCGTCTGCCAGTGCCGTCTGAGCTATCCGTCTGTCCCGAGCCATTAGAGCCGCCCGTCTGTCCCGAGCCGTCAGAGCCGTTCGTCAGTCAGGAGCCGCTAAGCCATTCGTCAGTCAGGATCTGCCAGAGCGCCAACAGACAGATCTGCCAGAGCCGCCAACCAGACAGGATCTGCCAGAGCCGCCAACCAGACAGGATCTGCCAGATCGCAACCAGCACAGGATCTGCCAGAGCCGCCAACCACGACAGATCAGACAGAGCCGCCAACCAGACAGGATCTGCCAGAGCCGCCAATCAGACAGGATCTGCCAGAGCCGCCAATCAGACAGGACTGCCAGAGCCGCCAACCAGACAGGATCTGCCAGACCGCCAACCAGACAGGATCTGCCAGAGCCCCAGTGAGCCAGATCTGCCAGACCGCCAGTGAGCCATGACCGTCCAGAGCCGTCAGCCAGCCATGCAGCGTACCAGAGCTCCCAGCTACTCAGAGCCGTCAGAGCATGAGCGTCCAGAGCGTCAGCCAGCCATGAGCGTCCAGAGCCGTCAGCCAGCCATGAGCGTCCAGAGCCGTCAGCCAGCCATGAGCGTCCAGAGCCGTCAGCCAGCCATGAGCGTCCAGAGCGCAGCCAGCCATGAGCGCACAAGCCCCATGAGCGTCCGGAGCTGTCATTCATCCAGAACTGCCTCTCAGTCAGAGCTGTCTCTCTGTCCGGAGCTCCCTTCAGTCGGAGCGTACTCTCTATCCTGAGCTACCTCTCTATCCTGAGCTACCTCTCTATCCTGACTACCTTGTCCCGGAGCTGCCCTTTATCTTGGTGTTGCCCCTCAAATTAGGTGGGTGGAATATGAGGGTGGTCATTCTAAGGGGAGACGTAAGCTGGGATTGACTATGGTGGGTGGGGGACCTCGCCAGAGCCTGAGCCACCACGTGGTCAGACGCCCACCCAGACCCTCCCCTAGACTTTTGGTGTGGCGTTCGAGTACCTTGAGGTGGGGTTATGTCACGTTCCTGACCGGTGTTCTGTTATTTTGTATGTGTTACCCAAATCATAGGACGTTTGTCTGTATTTCTCTGGCTACTTCCCGGCGATTTCGACTGTACTATGATGGCTATGAGGTAGCATAATGTAAAAACTATTTATACAAAAGATAAAGATGTGTCCAAAAAGCCAGAGATATGACGTCAGCGTGAGTTAGCTGCCGGTCCAACGTCTTTATGTGAATAGTTAGTATCTCCCCTACTGAATGGTTTAAAAGGAATGCCGGGTTGTATTAACCCTGATTATGGTTTTACTTCAAATTAAGAGAGGAGGGCAGGATGCCGTTCATACTCTCCTGATTGGAATCATATTAGTAGGCCTCGCGTGTCACATTGTTTGTTTAGGGTGGTATTGTCTCCTGTGTCTGCCTGTCACGTCTATGTTACGCCACACGACCTGTTTCGGCTTTGTAATTAAATCATTGTCGTTCGGCGGTTTCTGTGAAACATACGTCTGTTTGTTCCATGTACTCGTGAACATTCTTCGTGTTTACATTAAGTTGCTTGACCCGCTTCAGCGTCGTCATACGCCGTAATTGTTTGTTTGTTTCTATTCAAGTGTGTCAAAGTCGTGTATTTTTCTCGTTATTGTTTAAAATAATATCTACGATGCCTGTTCACGACGCTGCGGTTTTGTGCGATCAATCTCGGGGCCTATCTGCCCTCCCGTCGCCTCATTTCGGACGCTCGGATGTCTGAAAGCTAAGTATGGAGAGGAAGTACGCAACGTTACACAGAGTCCTATTGTCCAACACCATTTCCCTAAAACGATGTATACTAAATAATATGCACTACTATTAGACACCAACAAGCACCGCTTTTCTCCCAACTGAGCACAACGACAGCTTGCAATAGAAGTCCAAAGTGCAGCAACCCGAACGCTCGTGTGACACGACCCGAATCAAGCAGCGAGCGAATACCAAGTACTTCAGTCTATGACTATCCATCTGGCACATAAAGCTCAAAAATGCTATTCACTGATCGGTCGTGTACGACGCACTACCGTGTGCGTTGCGACTTTATTGCCTCTCCACATTCCCGCGACATGCGACTCCACAATCAGCTAGTCGACTAGCTGACGTACTGACACACGACACACACACACACACACACACACACAACAACACACCACACAACACAGTAAAAACATAGTGGCCGATGCTGCTTATGTATGTAATAGTGGTCTAAATCGATGCTGTGTGTGGTGTGTGCGTCTAGCAAACGAATACGTATCGCTGCCGTGGTGTTGTCGTGAGAGAGACGAGAGTAATTGTGTGTTGTGTCTCTGTGTCAGGAGTCTTAATAGAGTGTTCCCCAGTGATTACCTCTCACAGCCCTTATATGACTGAGTGGTGGGTCTGCAATATGATTCAGGTTCGCTATAGTTATCGTAGCTCCTCGTGTCTGCATAATATGGCAATTTCAGGTTCTCTATTACGTTACTGTAGCTTCCCTTGTCCTGCTAATATGATTCAGTTCTTCTACTATATTACTGTAGCTCCCCTGTCTGCGCTAATATAATGGATTCAGGTTCTTCGATAGTGGTACTGTAGCTCCCCTGTCTGGCTAATATAGGAGTTCAGTTCTTCTTATTATTACTTCGTATGCTCACCCATGTCTGCTAATATAGGTATCAGGTATCTTCCTATATTAACGAATTAAGCAATGTTTAAGCTAGCTAGCTAACATTAAACCTAGTTAGTTAGCTTTAGCTACCTGCAGATTCATACTACAGCATTTCATGCATGGTAGCTAGCTATGACAATTGTATTTGTACTATAGCTATGCATTGGGATGATGGTTCATTGTTTAGCTAGCTAGCTACATGTCTAAACAAGAGACTCCACTTCGCCAGATGATTACATGACCCATCAAGTTATCCAGGTGTGTCTGGGAGGTGATTACGGCCATCTATTGTATTTCATGAACATGTGTACATGTCTAGAGTATATTGACCCGTCCACTTAGCTAGATGTGGCTAGTAGTTATAGCATTTCTTTCACATGACCCATCAATTTAGACCAGTGTGTCTGGGTAAGAATCATCTAATAATTATAAAATATTTATACAATATTTTTTATCTGGACACATTCTATTTTTTATATTGCTACTATTGGGGCGGCAGGTAGCCTAGTGGTTAAAGCGTTGGACCAGTAACCGAAAGGTTGCCAGATTGAATCGCTGAGCTGACAAGGTAAAAATCTGTCGTTCTGCCCCTGAACAAGGCAGTTAACCCACTGTTCCCCGGTAGGCCGTCATTGTAAGTAAGAATTTGTTCTTATCTGACTTGCCTTAAATAAAGAAAAAACTATGCAAATATGCAAGTAACTGTTTCACCATTTCACCATTTCACCATTTCACTGTACCGTTTACACCGTCTGTATCCTGTTCATGTGACAAATAAACGTTGTACTGTGAAGAACAACATGACCTGCAACAGAGTCAGATTAGAAAACAGGCCAAGGACTAGATAGTGTATTTTTACTACTACTTTTTGCTACTATTTTCACCACTTCTAGTCTTGAAATCTTTGGTTGTTTACTACACTACCTCATTCTGTTTAGCACATGCCCTCACATGTGAATCCTTAAAGAGTTGGGTGGGGCTAAGGCTTAAGAGGGTGTGAACGATCCTGAATGGGTGTAGACAAAGAAGAGCTCTCCAGTAGGTGTACCAAAATATTCAAGGGCCATTTTACCAAAAGTGAGGTTACAAGTTTGTTAACTTTGAAACCATAATTACTTTCTCATTGTTCCTTAACTGTAGTGTACAATATATCATTTTCTAGCCCCTTGGTCTCTACCTTTAGCTAATGTAAAAACACACAATTTCAAATGTTACATAAGACTGAATTTAAGTGGTGGGTCACAGTCTATTTTGTTCAAATATTTAGTTGTTTTGCTGCTACAGTTCATAATGGAAACACATTTTCCAGGTCTGAACGCTCAGAGAGCAAAACGCTCTGACATCTACGAACGGACAATCTGACAACGCTCTGGTCTTAAGAATGCCCAGAGTGCACTCTGGYGCTCCAGATTGACCCGAAATCAKATGATGTCTAGCTAGTAATGTGTCGTGCTAGCAAAGGGTTGCATAGCAACATCAGTATACCAAAATTAACTAATAGTTTAATAGTATGCAGTGTACTGTACGTTAGTATGGGTATTTGAACACAGCTTTATGTAGTTTTTGTGAATCGTTCCTTAAAAAGTTCCAAGGGCAGTAGTGACATGAAGTTATAGACGACGGTGCCTTATAGAGATGGCACCATGGTGATCGAAGCGTTTAAAAATCCTCTTTTGGACCTATCTTCCAGAGACTGACCTAATCGTACAATACCTCCAACACTTATACAACACTGACTCCATCACCTCATACTGTTATCCCTGATATCAACACTCTCTCYGCTGTGCTTTAGTCCATTCCTAGTCTTTAATTAGTCAAATGGCACTCGGTTGAATTAATGAAAACCCACAGTAACACAGCAGCAGCAGCAGCAGTGTGTTAAGATAATTGCYCCTGAATCAAATGAACACTTTTTAATTAACCTGTTAATTGAAACAGTCACGTCTGGATTGAAGGGGCATGTGTTAAGATAAAAAKATAAGGTGTAAAAACAAAACTTKATWAATTGAAGACGATAACACGATTTGCCATCTATAACCATTTAGCAGCTTCTTTATTGGCTTGGAAATTAAACATTAGAAAGTGTTATGGTGTGAGAATCTGAATCAAACTTGGAGATTATAATACTGGCCTGTTTCATCTTTATGTTGATTAGAACACTGGCCTGTTTCATGATGTATTTCACTTTATGTTGATTAGAATACTGGCCTGTTTCATCTTTATGTTGATTAGAATACTGGCCTGTTTCATGTTGCAAAGAGACAGTGTGTAGAGTGTGTAGAGTGACGGACGTGTGTAGAGTGGCATAGAGACAGTGTGTGAGTGTGTAAGTGTCATAGAGACAGTGTGTAGATTGTAGCCATTAGAGTGGTGCATAGAGACGTGTGTTAGAGATGTGCATAGAGAAGTGTGAAGTGCATAGAGAGCAGTGTGTAGAGTGTGCATAGAGACAGTTGTAGTGAAGAGATGTGTAGAGTGCAGGGCAGTGTGAGAGTGTGTAGAGTGTAATAGCTTTATGTACATAGAACGTGTAGGTGCAGATGTGTAGAGTGTGTAAGGCATAGAGCAGGTGTGTAGGTGTGCATGAGACAGTGTGTAGAGTTGTAGATGTGTATGCATAGAGACAGTGTGTAGTAAGTGTGGCAAAGCTGGTAGAGGTGTGATAGGACATGTTGAGGTGTGCATAGAGACATGTGTGTAGAGTGTGCATGAGAGGTGTGGTTAGAGTGCATGGAGTGTAGGTTAGAGTGTGCATAGAGAAGTGTTGTATGAGTGGTGGTAGTGTATGTGCAATAGAGACAGTGTGTGGAAAGTGGTGTAGAGTGTGCATAAGGACAGTGTGTAGAGTGTGGTAGAGTGTGCATAGAGCAGTTGTTGATGTTAGTATAGAGATGAGGTGCATAGAGACAGTGTGTAGAGTGTGCATCAGGAGACAGTTTGTAGAATGTGCATAAAGACAGTGTGTCGCAGCGTGCATAGAGACAGTGTGTAGAGTGCGTGTAGAGTGTGTAGAGTGTGCATAGAGAGAGTGTGTTGAGTGTGCATAGAGACAGTGTGTAGAGTGTGTAAGTGTGTATGAGTGTGTAGAGTGTGCATAGAGACAGTTGTAGTAGATGTGCAGTAAGAGACAGTGTAGAGTGTGCATAGAGACAGTGTGGTAGAGTGTGCTAGAGACAGTGTGTAGAAGTGTGTAGAGTGTGTAGAGTGTGCTAGAGACAGTGTGTAGAGTGTGTATAGTGTATCTAGTGTGTAAGTGTGGCATAGAGAAAGTGTTGGAGTGTGCATAGAGACAGTGTGTAGAGTGTGCATGAGAGAGTGTGTAGAGTGTGCATAGAGACAGTGTAGAGTGTGTTAGAGTGTTGTAGAGTGTTTGCAGTGTGCATAGCAGTGTGGTAGAGTGTGCATGAGGACAGTGTGTAGAGATGGTGCTAGAGACAGTGTGTAGAGTGTGCATGGAGACAGTGTGTAAAGTGTGTTAGAGTGTGCATAGAGAACAGTGTGTAGAGTGTGCATTAGAGACAGTGTGTAGAGTGTGCGTAGAGACAGGTGTGTAGAGTGTGCATAGAGACGTGTGGAGAGTGTGCATAGAGACAGTGTGTAGAGGTGTGCTAGAGACAGTGTGTAGAGTGTGTAAGTTGAGTGTGAGAATTGTAGAGTGTGCATAGAGACAGTTGTGTAGAGTTGTGCATAGAGACAGTGTTAGAGTGTGCATAGAGACAGTGTGCATAGAGTGAGGTGTGGTAGAGATGTGTCGTAGTTCAAGAGAGTGTGTAGAGTGTGCATAGAGACTGTGTAGAGTGTGCATAGAGACAGTGTGTAAGAGTGTGCATAGAGACAGTGTGTAGAGTGTGCATAGAGACAGTGTGGTAGAGTGTGCATGGAGACAAGTGTGTAGATGTGCATAGAGAAGTGTGAGAGTGTGCATAGTGACAGTGTGTAGAGTGTGTAGAGTGTGCATAGAGACAGTGTGTGTAGAGTGTGTAGAGTGTGTAGAGTGTGTTAGAGTGTGTAGAGTGTGTAGAGTGTGCAAGTGGAGAACGTGTGTAGAGTGTGCATGGATGAATGGTGTAGCAGTGTGCATAGAGACAGTGTCGATAGAGTGTGCATAGAGACAGTGTGTAGAGTGTGCATGGAGATCAGTGTGTAGTAAAGTGTGCATAGAGACAGTGTGTAGAGTGTGAATGAGCAGTGTGTACGAGTGTGTAGAGTGTGAATAGAACAGTGATGTAGATAGTGTGTAGAGTGTATAGGTAGAGTGTGCATAGAGATCAGTGTGTCAGAGATGTGCATAGGAGACAGTGTTTAGAAGTGTGCATAGAGACTTTGTGGTAGAGTGGTGTAGAGTGTGCAGTAGAAGACGTGTGTAGAGTGTCTAAGTGGAGAGTGTGTAGAGAAGAGTGTGAATAGTAACGTGTGAGAGTTGAAGCAGTGCTGTAAGAGTGTGCATTGGAGACAGTGTGTGAGTGTGCATTAGAAGACGTGTGTAAGTGTGCATAGAGACAGTGTGTAGAGTAGTGTAGATGTGTCATAGAGAGCATGTAGAGTTGTAGAGAAGTGCATAGAGTACAGTGTGTAGGAGTGTGCATGGAGAGAGTAGTCGTACTGGATGTGAGCGTGTGCAAGAAGAGATGTGTAGAGGTGGTGCATAGAAGAGTGGGTGAAGCAGTGTGTGGAGTGTGCATAGAAGACAGTGTGTAGAGTGGTGCATAGGATGACAGTGTGTGGTGTATGAGAACGTGTGAGTGCATGGGAGAGAGTGTTTGTAGAGTGTGTGGAGTGGTGGCATAGAGACGTGTGTAGACTGTGCAGTAGAGACAGTGTGTAGAGTTGCCATAGAGAGGTGTGTAGCAGTGTGTGGAAGTGTGCATAGAGACAGTGTGGTAGAGTGTCAGAGACATGTGTGAGAGTGTGCATGAGAGAAGTGTGTAGAGTGTGCGGAAGACATGTGTAGATGTGCATAGAGAAACAGTGTGTAGAGTCGTGCATAGAGACGGTGTAGAGTGTGAAGAGACGGTGTGTATGAGTGTGCATAGAGTACGTGATGTAGAGTGTACACCAAGTGTGTAGAGTGTGCAGTGAGGAGCAGTGTGTAGGGAGTGTGCATAGAGACAGGTGTGTAGAGTGTGCATATGAGACATGTGGAGGCATGAGAGTTAAGTGTGTAGAGAGGATTGTGCGGGAGATCAGGTGTGGTAGAGGTGTTTTGCATGGAGACAGTTGTGTAGAAGTGGTGTGTCTAGAGACGTGTGGTAGTTGGCTATGGGAGAGTGGTGTGAGAAGTGTGCATGGAGACGTGGTGTATTGAGTTGTGCATGTAGAGACGTGTGTAGAGTGGCATTGAGTAGACAGTGTGTAGAGTTGGTGCATAGAAGACATGTGTGTAGAAGTGGTTGAGTGAGAGTGACAGTGGGGTTGAGTTAGTTGCATGTAGACAGTGTGTAGGAGTGTGCCAGGTGGAAGAAAAGGCTATGATATGATAACAGATGGTGTGGCACTTACCAGAGCGAGCTGTGTGGCTCAAATTGATTTGGTAGTGCATATGGACTATTGTGTGTTCTAGAGGTGGTGCATGAGCTTAGTTGTGTAGAGTGTGGTGCATGGAGAAAGTGCAGGAGAGTGAAAGTAACAGAGGTAGCAGACAATATGTTCCACTTAGTTTATCTATTTTTAAGCATCTTTCGTGTGTGTGTTTGTGTTGTGTGTGTTGTGGTTGTGTCTGGTGTCGGCGTCGGTGTTGGTGGCTCAATGTGTGTCTGTGTCTGTGTGTGCGGTTGCGGTGTGCGTGAGTGAGTGTGTGGTGGAGTGTGAGGCGGGAGGGAGGTGGTTGGGTGTTGTGTCGCGCCGTGTGTGTGGTGCGTGCTGTGTGGGCTGGTGGTGTGAGTGAGTGTGTCAGTTGTTGTGTGTGTCTGTGCGTAGCGTTGGCGTGTCGTGCGTGAGGCGTTTCGTTTCTGGTGTGGTTGTGGCTCGTGGGTTAGTTATTGATGTGTGTGCCTCGTCGTCCTCTTGCGTTCAGTCGTGAAGAGAGTGTGAAACGTTTGATGATGGTATTTTGAGAGGCTAGCCGGGGAGTGGTAAGATGAGAAGTCCCTGCAGGACAGTGCTTAAG
>NW_019942573.1:23966-30209 GCF_002910315.2 Salvelinus sp. IW2-2015 | reverse complement strand
TCATAAAGTGAAACAGACAGTATATATATCAACATAAAGAGAAGACATCATGAAACAGGCCAGTATTATAATCAACATAAAGAGAAGGACATCATGAAACAGGCCATATTATAATCAACATAAAGAGAGTACATCATGAAACAGCCAGTATATAATCAACATAAAGAGAAGTACATCAATGAAACAGCCAGTATTATAATCAACATAAAGAAAGTACATATGAAACAGGCCAGATATTTTAACACATAAAGAGAATACATCATGAAACAGGCCAGTATTTTAATCAACCAAAAAGAAGTACATCATGAAACAGGCACGTATATAATCAACCATAAAGAGAAGTAACATTATGAAACAGGCCAGTATTTTAATCAACATAAAGAGAAGTACACATAATAAAACGGCCAATATTAATCACATAAAGAAAATACATCATGAAACAGCCAGTATTTAATCAACATAAAGTGAAGTACATCACATGAAACAGGCCAGTATATTATAATCAACATAAAGAGAAGTACATCATGAAACAGGCCAGTATTATAATCAACATAAAGAGAAGTACATCATGAAAAGGCCAGTATTTTTATCAACATAAAGAGAAGTACATCATTGAAACAGGCCAGTATTATAACCACAAAACAGAAGTACATCATGAAACAGGCCAGTATTTAATCCACATAAAGAGAAGTACATCATGAAACAGGCCAGTATCTATTCACATAAAGAGAAGTACATCATGAAACAGGCCAGTATTATAATCAACATAAAGAGAAGTACATCATGAAACAGGCCAGTATTATAATCAACATAAAGAGAAGTACATCATGAACAGGCCAGTATTTTAATCAACATAAAGAGAATACATCATGAAACAGGCCAGTATTTTAATCAACATAAAGGAAATACATCATGAAACAGGCCAGTATTATAATCAACAATAAGAGAAGTACATCATGAAACAGGCCAGTATTATAATCCACATAAAGAGAAGTACATCATGAAACAGCCAGTATTTAATCCACATAAAGAGAAGTACATCATGAAACAGGCCAGTATTATAATCAACATAAAGAGAAGTACATCATGAAACAGGCCAGTATTTTAATCACTAAAGAAATACTATGAAACAGCCAGTATTATAATCACATAAAGAGAAGTACATCATGAAACAGGCAGTATTATAATCAACATAAAAGAGAAGTACATAAGAAACAGGCCAGTATTCTAATCCACATAAAGAGAAGTACATCATGAAAACAGGCCAGTATATTAATCAACATAAAGAGAAGTACATCATGAAACAGGCCAGTATTATAATCAACATAAAGTGAAATACATCATGAAACAGGCCAGTATTATAATCCACATAAAGAGAAATACATCATGAAACAGGCAGTTTTATAATCAACATAAAGAGAAGTACATAAGAAACAGGCCAGTATATAATCAACATAAAGAGAAGTACATCAGTGAAACAGGCCAGTATTATATCAACAATAGGAAGTATCATCATAACAGGCCATTTTAATCAACATAAAGAGAAGTACATCATGAAACAGCCAGTTTTTAATCAACATAAAGAGAAGTACATCATGAAACAGGCCATATATTTAATCAACATAAAGTGAAGTACTCATGAAACAGGCTAGTTTTAATCAACATAAAAGAGAAACACATGAAACAGGCCAGTATTTTAATCACATAAAGAGAGTACATCATGAAACAGGCCAGTATTCTTATCAACATAAAGAGAAGTACATCATGAAACAGGCCAGTATTCTAATCAACATAAAACGTACATATGAACAGGCCAGTATTATAATCAACATAAAGAGAAGTACATCAGAAACAGGCCAGTATTATAATCACATAAAGTGAGTACATCATGAAACAGGCTCTATTTTAATCACTATGAAAGTGTATCATGAAACAGGCCAGTATTATTAATCCACATAAAGAGAAATACATCATGGAAAACAGGCCAGTATTATAATCAACATAAAAGAATACATCATGAAACAGGCCAGTATTTTAAATCAACATAAAGATGAAACAGGCCAGTATCTAATCCACAATAAAGAAGTACATCATGAAAACAGGCCAGTATTATAATCAACATAAAGTGAATACATCATGAAACAGCCAGTATTCTAATCAACATAAGAGAAGTACATATGAAACAGGCCAGTATTTAATCAACATAAAAGTACTCATGAAACAGGCCAGTATTCTAATCAACATAAAGAAAATCATGAAACAGGCCAGTATTCTTAATCAACATAAAGATGAAACAGGCCAGTATTCTAATCAACATAAAGATGAAACAGGCCAGTATTCTAATCAACATAAGAATGAAAACAGGCCAGTATTCTAATCAACATAAAGATGAAACAGGCCAGTATTCTCATCAACAAAAAGATGAAACAGGCCAGATATCTAATCAAACATATAAAGATAACAGCCAGTATTCTAATCAACATAAAGATGAAAGCAGGCCAGTATTCTAATCAACAATAAAGATGGAAACAGGCCAGTATTTAAATCAACATAAGATGAAACAGGCCAGTATCTAATCAACATAAAGATTGAACATCACACTCTACACACTCTCTCTATGCACACTCTACACACTGTCTCTATGCACATCTACACACTGTCTCCATGCACACTCTACACACTGTCTCTATGCACACTCTACACACTCTACACACTGTCTCTATGCACACTCTACACACTCTACACACTGTCTCTATGCACACTCTACACACTGTCTCTATGCACACTCTACACACTCTACACACTGTCTCTATGCACACTCTACACACTGTCTCTATGCACACTCTACACGCACAGCAGGTTAACTATATACAGAATAGGACTGAGACAAGCAATTTTCACCTCTCTCTCTCTCTCTCTCTCTCTCTCTTCAATTTAAAGGATTTATTTTCATGGGAAACATATGTTAACATTGCCAAAGCAAGTGAAGTAGATAATAAACATAAGTGAAATAAACAATAAAAATTAACAGTAAACATTACACTCACAGAAGTTCCAAAAGAATAGAGACATTTCAAATGTCATATTATGTCTATATACTGTACAGTGTTGTAATGATGTGCAAATAGTTAAAGTACAAAAGGTCAAATGTATAAACATACATTTACAATGGTGTTTGTTCTTCACTTGTTGCCCTTTTCTCTTGGAAACAGGTCACAAATCTTGCTGGAGTGATGGCACATTGTGGTATTTCACCCATTACATAGGGTAGCTATTCAAAATTGGGTTTGTTTTCGAATTCTTCGTGGGTCTGTGTAATTTGAGGGAAATATGTGTCTCTAATATGGTCATACATTTGGCAGGAGGTTAGGAAGTGCAGCTCAGTTTCCACCTCATTTTGTGGGCAGTGTTGCGCATAGCCTGTCTTCTCTTGAGAGCCAGGTTTGCCTACGGCGGCCTTTCTCAATAACAAGGCTATGCTCACTGAGTCTGTACATAGTCAAAGCTTTCCTTAAGTTTGGGTCAGTCACACTGGTCAGGTATTCTGCCACTGTGTACTCTCTGTTTAGGGCCAAATAGCATTCTAGTTTGCTCAGTTTTCTCAGTTAATTCTTTCTAATGTGTCTGTCACGTGTGCTCCCTATCTCCACTCTCCGCTTCATAGGGCACCAGGCTTCTCGTTATGGCACAACCTGTCACCATCGTTACTAACCTGCGTGTCTTCAGACTCACCTGGACTCCATCACCTCCTTGATTACCTCCCTATATGTCACTCCCTTTGTTCCTTCCCAGGCGTATTGTTCTGTTCCGTCATGTCTGTGCGGTTGATTTGTTTCTCTATTTTGTGTAATCTTTGTTTATTATAAAACACTCACTTCTGAACTGCTTCCTGCACTCTCAGCGCACATCGTTACAGTGTCAAGTAATGTCTTTTCGTTTTTTCATTGGTTGGGTCTAATTGTGCTGCTGTCCTGGGGCTCTGTGGGTTCTGTTTGTGTTTGTACAGAGCCAGACATAGCTTGTTAGGGGACTCTTCTCCATGTTAATCACTCTGTATGTTATGGAAGGTTGGGAATGCTTCCTTTTAGCTGGTTGTAGAATTTAGTGTCTCTTTTATGGATTTAGATATTAGCGGGTATCTGACTAATTGCTGCTCTGCATGCGTTATGTTTTACGTTGTACACAGAAGATATTTTTGCAGAATTCTGCAGCCTCAAATTTGTTGTCCAATTTGTGAATTCTGATTGGAAACGACCTGTCAATTCTGACCCTAGTTCTTTGTATTTTCTTTGTTTAGTTGGCAGGCGTGATTGGTGGTCTATGTGTTTGTTCTAGTGGGTTTTCTTTTGGCCTGATATGTTTCTCAATCAGAGGCAGGTTTTGTCATTGTTCTGATTGGACGCATATTTAAGTAGCCTGTTTAGTAGTGTGTTTTTTTTGTGGTGATTGTTCCTGTTATGTTGTTCATGTTCGTGTGTTCACTATTTCAGACCTCACAGCCATGAAGACAATGGGTTCTATAACTGATTGGAGTATTTTTAGACAGATCCTAATTGTATGTCGAATTTTATGTTACTTCCTCTCAGATCATTCACAGCTTTGTGGAAGTTACCTGTGGCGCTGATGTTTAGGCCGAGGTATGTATCGTTTTTTTGTGCGCTCTAGGGCAATAGTGTCTAGATGGAAATATGTATTTGTGGTCCTGGCAACTGGACCCTTTTTGGAACACATTATTTTTATCTTACTGAGAATTATTGTCAGGTTCCAGGTCTCAGAATCTGTTGCAGAATATCTAGGTCTGCTGTAGGCCCTCCTTGGTTGGTGACAGAAGCACCAGATCATCAGCAAACAATAAACATTTGACTTTAGATTCTGGTAGGGTGAGGCTGGATTTGCAGACCTTCTAGTGACCTCGCTCATTGTTGATATACAGTTGAAGTCGGAATTTTACATACACTTATTGGATGTCATTAAAACTCATTTTTCAACCCACTCCACAAATTTCTTGCTAACAAACTATTGTTTTGCAAGTCGGTTAGGATTTGTGCACGACACAAGTCATTTCTCCAACAATTGTACAGACGATTATTTCATTTATAATTCACTGTATCACAATTCCATGGTTCAAAGTTATCATACACTAAGTTGACTGTGCCTTTAAACAGCTTGGAAAATCCAGAAAATTATGTATGGCTTTAGAAGCTTCTGATAGGCTAACTGACATAATTTGAGTCAATTGAGGTGTACACTGTGGATGTATTTCAAGGCCCACCTTCAAACTCAGTGCTCTTTGCTTGACATCATGGGAAATCAAAAAAATCAGCAAAGATCACAGAAGAAAAATTGTAGACCTCCACAAGTCTTTGATCCTTGGGAAAAAATTTCCAAACGCCTGAAGGTACCACGTTCATCTGTACAAACAATACTATGCAAGTATAAACACCATGGGACCATGCAGCAGTCATACCGCTTAGGAAGGAGACCGTTCTGTCTCCTAGAGATGAACGTACTTTGGTGCGAAAAGTGAAATCAATCCCAGAAAAACAGCAAAGCACCTTGTGAAGATGTTGGAGAAACAGTACAAAAGTATCTATATCCACAGTAAAACGAGTCCTATATCGACAAACACTGAAAGCCGCTTCAGCAAGGGAAGAAGCCACTGCTCCAAAACTGCTATAAAAAAACTGACTACAGTTTGCAACTGACATGGGGACAAAGATCATACTTTTTGGAGAAATGTCCTCTGGTCTGATGAACAAATAGAACTGTTTGGCCATATGACCATTGTTAGTTTGGGACAAAGGGGATGCTTGCAACCGCAAGAACACCATCCCAACCGTGAAGCACAGAATGGCAGCATCATGTTGTGGGGTGTTTTGCTGCAGGAGGGACTGGTGCACTTCACAAAATAGGATGCTTCATAGGGAGAAATTATGTGGATATATTGAAGACATCTCAAGACATCAGCCAGGAAGTTAAAGCTTGTCGCAAATGGGTCTTCAAATGGACAATGACCCAAAGCATACTTTAAGTTGTGGCAAATGCTTATGGACAACAAAGTCAAGTATTTGAGTGCCATCACAACCCTGACTCAATCCCATAGAACATCATGTGGGCAGAACTAAAAAAGCGTGTGCGTGCAAGGAGGCTACAAACTACTCAGTAACACAGCTCTGTCAGGAGGAATGGCCAAATTAACCCAACTTATATTGGGAGTTGGAAGGCTACCCGAGAAACGTTTGA
>NW_019942573.1:17560-23844 GCF_002910315.2 Salvelinus sp. IW2-2015 | reverse complement strand
ACTGTCTCTATGCAGGCAACTCTACACACTCTACACACTCTACATCACTGTCTCTATGCACACTCTACACACTTCTCTATCCACACTCTACACACTGTCTCTATGCACAGCTCTACACACTGTCTCTTACGCACACTCTACCACACTGTCTCTTGCACACTCGTAGCACACTGTCTCTATGCACACTCTATCACACTTTACACTACTCTCCATGCACACTCTACACACGTCTCTAGGCCACACTCTAACACACTTCTCTATGCACACTCTACACAACTGTCTCTATGCACACTCTAAACACTCTACACACTCTACCACACTCTTACACACTGTCTCTATGCACACCTACACACCTCTATGCACACTCTACACACTGTCCTATGCACACTCCACACACTGTCTCTATGCACACTCTACACACTCTCTATACACTCTACACACTGTCTCTATGCACACTCTTACACACTCTACACACTCTACACACTGTCTCTACGCACACTCACACACTGTCTCTATGCACACTCTACACTGTCTCTATGCCACACTCTACACACGTCTCTATCACACTCTAACACTCTACACAACTCTACACACTCACACACTGTCTCTATGCACACTCTACACACTCTCTCTATGCCCACACTCTACACACTCTACACACCTCTACACACTGTCTCTATGCACACCTCACACACTGTCTCTATGCCCCACCATTCTACACAGCTCTACACCTCTACACACTGTCTCTATGCACACTCTACACACTGTCTCCTATCACACACTCTACACACTCTACACACTGCTTATGCACACTCTACACACTCTACACACTGTCTCATGCACCTCACACACTTTCTACATACACTCTACACACTGTCTCTATGCACACTCTACACACTCTTACACACTGTCTCATGCACCCACTCTAACACACCTCAGCACACTCTACCACCCACTCTACACACCATCTATGCACACTCTACACACTCTTCTCCATCCACACTCTACACACTGCTCTCATGCACACTCTACACACTCTCTATGCAACTCTACACACTGCTTCTCTAGCACACTCACACACTGACCTATGCACGCTCTACAATGTAATCTAGCACTCTCACACACTCCTACACACTCTTACACACTGTCTCTATCACACTCTACACACTCTCTCTATGCACCACTCTACACACTCTACACACTGTCTCTAGGCACACTCTACACACTCTCTATGTACACTCTTACACACACTTCTCATTACACTCTACACACTCTACACACTTCTCTATGCCACTCTACACACTCTACACACTCTACACACGTCTCTGTGCACAACTCTACACACTCTCTCTATGCCACACTCTACACACTCTACACACTGTCTCTATGTCCACACTCTACACACTGTCTCTATGCACACTCTACACACTGTCTCTATGCACACTCTTACACACTGCCTCTTGCACACACTACACACTCTCCTCTATGCACACTCTACACACTGTCTCTATGCACACTCTAACACACTCTACACAACTGTCTCTATACACACTACACCACTCTACACCACATGTCCTATGCACCACTCTACACCCACTTCTCTATGCCACACTCTACACCACTCTACACACTGTTCTTATGCACACCTACACACTCTACACACTGTCTCTATGCACACTCTACCACACTGTCTCTATGCACACTCTACACGCACAGCAGGTTAACTACATACAGAATAGACTAGACAAAGCAATTTCACCTCTCTCTCCTCTCTCTCTCTCTCTTCAATTTAAAGGATTATTTCATGGAAACATTAGTTAACATTGCCAAACAAGTGAAGTAAATAAATAAACATAAGTGAAATAAACAATAAAAATTAACAGTAAACATTACACTCACAGAAGTTCCAAAAGAAATAGAGACATTTCAAATTCATATTATGTCTATATACTGTACAGTGTTGTAATGATGTGCCAAATAGTTAAAGTTACAAAAGGTCAAATTATAAACATACATTACAATGGTGTTGTTCTTCAACTTGTTGCCCGCTTTTCTCTTGAAAACAGGTCACAAAATTGCTGAGTGATGGCATCATTGTGGTATTTCACCCATTACATAGGTAGCTATTCAAAATTGGGTTTGTTTTCGAATTCTTCGTGGGTCTGTATTTGAGGGAAATATGTGTCTCTAATATGGTCATACATTTGGCAGGAGGTTAGGAAGGCAGCTCAGTTTCCACCCATTTTGGGCTTGCAGTGTTGCGCATACCTGTCTTCTCTGAAGCCAGTTGCCTACGGCGGCCGTTCTCAATAACAAGGCTATGCTCACTGAGTCTGACATAGTAAAGCTTTCCTTAAGTTTGGGTCAGTACACTGGTCAGGTATTCTGCC
This sequence comes from Salvelinus sp. IW2-2015, assembly GCF_002910315.2. Taxonomy (NCBI): domain Eukaryota; kingdom Metazoa; phylum Chordata; class Actinopteri; order Salmoniformes; family Salmonidae; genus Salvelinus; species Salvelinus sp. IW2-2015. The sequence goes on along the minus strand of NW_019942573.1, from coordinate 21,454 downwards.
ACTGTGTACTCTCTGTTAGGGCCAAATAGCATTCTAGTTTGCTCAGTTTTCTCAGTTAATTCTTTCTAATGGTCTGTCACGTGTGCTCTCTTCCGGCTTCTAGGGCACCAGGCTGCCGTTATGGCACACACACTTCACCATCGTTACTCAACCTGCGTGTCTTCAGACTCACCTGGACTCCATCACCTCCCTGATTACCTTCCCTATATTGTCACTCCCTTTGTTCCTTCCCCAGCGCTTATTTGCTTCTGTTACTTGTCATGTCTGTCGCGGTTGATTGTGTTCTTATTTGTGTAACTTGTGGTTTATTTATAAAACACTCACTTCTGAACTTGCTTCCTGACTCTCAGCGCACATGCTTACAGTGTCAAGTAATGTCTTTTCGTTTTCATTGGTTGGTCTAATTGTGCTGCTGTCCTGGGCTCTGTGGGTTCGTTTGCTGTTTGGTGAACAGAGCCCCAGTACTAGCTTGTTTAGGACTCTTCTCCATGTTAATCACTCTGTATGTTATGGAAGGTTTGGGAATTGCTTCCTTTTAGCTGGTTGTAGAATTTAGTGTCTCTTTTATGGATTTTGATAGTTAGCGGGTATCTGACTAATTCTGCTCTGCATGCGTTATGTTTTACGTTGTACACAGAAGATATTTTTGCAGAATTCTGCAWGCAGTCTCAATWTGTTGTTTGTCCCAATTTGTGAATTCTTGATTGGTRAACGGACCTGTCAAGTTCTGACCCTAGTTCTTTTGTATTTTCTTTGTTTTAGTTGGTCAGGGCGTGAGTTGGGTGGGTTCTATGTGTTGTGTTTCTATGTGGGGTTTTCGTTTGGCCTGATATGTTTCTCAATCAGAGGCAGGTTTTTGTCATTGTCTCTGATTGGGAGCCATATTTAGGTAGCCTGTTTAGTAGTGTGTTTTGTGGGTGATTGTTCCTGTTATGTTGTTCATGTTCGTGTGTTCACTATTTCAGACCTCACAGCCATGAAGGACAATGGGTTCTATAACTGATTGGAGTATTTTTAGACAGATCCTAATTGGTATGTCGAATTTTATGTTACTTCCTCTCAGATCATTCACAGCTTTGTGGAAGTTACCTGTGGCGCTGATGTTTAGGCCGAGGTATGTATCGTTTTTTTGTGCGCTCTAGGGCAAYRGTGTCTAGATGGAAATATGTATTTGTGGTCCTGGCAACTGGACCCCTTTTTGGAACACCATTATTTTTTATCTTACTGAGAATTATTGTCAGGTTCCAGGTCTGGCAGAATCTGTGCAGAATATCTAGGTGCTGCTGTAGGCCCTCCTTGGTTGGTGACAGAAGCACCAGATCATCAGCAAACAATAAACATTTGACTTTAGATTCTGGTAGGGTGAGGCTGGATTTGCAGACCGTTCTAGTGACCTCGCTAATTTGTTGATATACAGTTGAAGTCGGAATTTTACATACACTTAGGTTGGAGTCATTAAAACTCATTTTTCAACCACTCCACAAATTTCTTGCTAACAAACTATTGTTTTGGCAAGTCGGTTAGGACTTTGTGCACGACACAAGTCATTTCTCCAACAATTGTTTACAGACCGATTATTTCATTTATAATTCACTGTATCACAATTCCAGTGGTTCAGAAGTTTACATACACTAAGTTGACTGTGCCTTTAAACAGCTTGGAAAATTCCAGAAAATTATGTCATGGCTTTAGAAGCTTCTGATAGGCTAACTGACATAATTTGAGTCAATTGGAGGTGTACCTGTGGATGTATTTCAAGGCCCACCTTCAAACTCAGTGCCTCTTTGCTTGACATCATGGGAAAATCAAAAGAAATCAGCAAAGATCACAGAAGAAAAATTGGCTAACCTTCCACAAGTCGGGTTGATAACCTGGAAAAAATTTCCAAACGCCTGAAGGTACCACGTTCATCTGTACAACAAACTATGCAAGTATAAACACCATGGACCATGCAGCAGTCATACCGCTTAGGAAGGAGACCGTTCTGTCTCCTAAGATAACGTAACTTTGGTGCGAAAAGTGCAAATCAACCCAGAACAACACGCAAAGCACTTGTGAAGATGTTGGAAGAAACAGGTACAAAAAGTATTATATCCACAGTAAAACGAGTCCTATATCGACATAACCTGAAAGCCGGCTCAGCAAGGGAAAAGGAAAGCCACTGCTCCAAAACTGCTATAAAAAAACTGACTACAGTTTGCAACTGCATGGGACAAAGATCATACTTTTTGGAGAAATGTCTCTGGTCTGATGAAACAAAACATAGAACTGTTTGCATATGACAGTTGTATTTTGGGACAAGGGGATTCTGCAAGCGAAGAACACCATCCCAACCGTGAAGCACAGGAATGCAGCATCATGTTGTGGGGGTGTTTTGCTGCAGGAGGGACTGGTGCACTTCACAAAATAGATGGCTTCATGAGGGGAAAGTTATGTGGATATATTGAAGCATCTCAAGACATCAGCCAGGAAGTTAAAGCTTGGTCAGCAAATGGGTCTTCCAAATGGACAATGACCCAAAGCATACTCTAAGTTGTGGCAAATGGTTATGGACAACAAAGTCAAGGTATTGGAGTGCCATCACAAAGCACCTGACCTCAAATCCATAGAACATATGTGGGCAAACTGAAAAAAAAAGCGTGTGCGTGCAAGGAGGCCTACAAACCTGACTCAGTAACACCAGCTCTGTCAGGAGGAATGGGCCAAAATTAACCCAACTTATTGTGGGGAGTTTGTGGAAGGCTACCCGAAACGTTTGACCCAAGTTAAACAATTTAAAGGCCATGCTACCAAATACTAATTGAGTGTATGTAAACTTCTGACCCACTGGGAATGTGAGAGAGTAATGGTGAATTACACCTTCATTACTGTGAGACTTTAAAACTCTATAAACGTACACTCAGAACCAAAAAAGCACAGTACAACAGAAAGCAGCTGACGCTAATTGAGGAGTCCATAAACACAAACAACTTTTGGCAAAATTGGAAAAAACAAACAAAAAAAATCTAAACAAGAGGATTTAGCGATACAAAATGGTGACATATGGACAACCCATTTTAAAACACTCTACAACACCGTTCAAATCGACACAAACGCAGAACAACGTCAAATTCATGAGAAGTTTAATGGATTAGAAAAAGCTATTAAGGATATAAAGGACAATCAAAATCCATTGACTCCCCAATTACTGACCAGGAGCTCTATAAGAAACTTCAGGCTCTCAAATTTAAAAAAGCATGCGGACCTGATGGCATCCTAAATGAGATGCTCAAACTCACTAGTGCAAAATTTCAATTGGCTATATTTTTCAACTGTTTAATTTGATCCTGAGTGTAGGTTATTTCCCTGACATCTGGAATCAAGCACTCATAACCCCAATATTTAAAAACGGAGACAAATTTGACCCTAACAATTACAGAGGCATTTGTGTGAACAGTAACCTGGGGAAGGTTTTCTGTAGAATTATAAATGTAACAGTTCTAAACTTCCTTAATAAATAATAATAATGTTTTGAGTAAAAGCCAAATTGGATTTATACCAAAACATCGCACAACTGATCATATTTACACCCTACACACCCTGATAGTTTAACATGTCCACCAAAATAATACCAAAATATACGCTTGCTTTATCGACTTCCAAAAAGCATTTGATTCTATTCCAGGACTTTTCTACAAAGTTATTGAAAGTGGTGTAGGGGGTAAAACATATGACATAATTGACATAATTAAATCAATGTATACTGGCAATACGTGCAGCATTAAAATTGGCAAGACAAGAACAGAATTCTTTAACCAAGGGCGGGGCCTTCGTCAGGGTTGTAATCTGAACCCTGCACTCTTCAATATTTGCATCAACGAATTGGCCATTATTCTAGAAAAATCCTCAGCCTCT
>NW_019942573.1:0-15805 GCF_002910315.2 Salvelinus sp. IW2-2015 | reverse complement strand
CATACCTCGGGACGGGACGAGGCGAGAAAGCTGGAGCCCGCAGGCAGTAGTTTGGTCACAAAACAGCCCCATGCCCAGGGGCAGCAGTAGGGTCACAAAACAGCCCCATGCCAGGGCAGCAGGTAGGTTGGTCACAAAAACAGCCCCATGCCCAGGGGCAGGCAGGTAGGTTGGTCACATAAACAGCCCCATGCCCCAGGGCAGCAGGTAGGTTGTCACATAACAGCCCCATGCCAGCTGGCACACAGGTAGGTTGTCACATAACAGCCCCATGCCCGCTTGCAGGCAGGTAGGTTGTCACATAACAGCCCCATGCCCGCTGCAGGCAGGTAGGTTGGTCACATAACAGCCCCATGCCGCTTGCAGGCAGGTAGGTTGGTCACATAACAGCCCCATGCCCACTTGTAGCAGTAGGTTGGTCACATAACAGCCCCATGCCCGCTGGCAGCAGGTAGGTTGGTCACATAACAGCCCCATGCCCAGGGCAGGCAGGTAGGTTGGTCACAAAACAGCCCCATGCCCACTTGTAGCAGGTAGGTTCACATAACAGCCCCCATGCCCAGGGCAGGCAGGTAGGTTGGTCACATAACAGCCCCATGCCACTTGTAGGCAGTAGGTTGGTCACATAACAGCCCCAGCCCAGGGGCAGCAGGGAGTGTGGGCAGGCAGTAGGTTGGTCACAAAACAGCCCCTGGCCCAGGGGCAGCAGGTAGGTTGGTCACATAACAGCCCCATGCCCAGGGCAGGCAGTAGGTTGTCACGTAACAGCCCATGCAGCTGCACACAGTAGGTTGTCACCTAACAGCCCCATGCCAGCTCGCACACAGGTTAGGTTGGTCCACATAACAGCCCCATGCCAGCTGGCACACAGGTAGGTTGGTTCACATAACAGCCCCATGCCAGCTGCACACAGGTAGGTTGTCACCTAACAGCCCCATGCCAGCTGCACACAGGTAGGTTGGTCACATAACAGCCCCAGCCCGCTGGCAGGCAGGTAGGTGTCACATAACAGCCATTTGCCCCTGGCAGGCAGGTAGGTTGGTCACATAACAGCCATTGCCCGCTGGCAGGCAGGTAGGTTGGTCACATAACACCCCATGAACGCTGTCAGGCAGAGTAGGTTGGTCACATAACAGCCATTTGCACTGCTGGCAGGCGGTAGGTTGTTCACATAACAGCCCCATGAACGCTGCAGGCAGGTAGGTGGTCACATAACAGCCATTTGCCCGCTGGCAGGCAGTAGGTTGGTCACATAACAGCCCCATGAACGCTGGCAGGCAGTAGGTTGGTCCACATAACAGCCATTGCCCGCTGGCAGCCATAGGTTGGTCACATAACAGCCCCATGAACGCTGGCAGGCAGGTAGTTGTCAATACACCATTGCCGCTGCGGCAGTATGTCACAAACAGCCCATGCCCGCTGTAGGCAGGTAGGTTGGTCACAAACAGCCATTTGCCCGCTTGGCAGCCAGTAGGTGGTCACATAACAGCCCATTGCCCGCTGGCAGGCAGGTAGTTGGTCCACAAACAGCCATTTGCCCGCTGCAGGCAGGTAGGTTGGTCACATAACAGCCATTTGCCAGCTGGCAGCAGGTAGGTTGGTCACATAAACAGCCATTTGCCAGCTGGCAGGCCAGGTAATAGAGATATACAGACCAGCCACAACCACAGCTTTTCTCCAAACCCATTTTGCCACAGTCAAAGCCGTCCAAGCCAGCCTGTCCGTCCAACCCCATTGTGGTCTTTTAGCCACGCCATTAAGCATTTATACAGCTACCTGCCTGACAGCCTCAAGAGACCGGGAGCCTCATGCAGCAGAACCCTCCAGCCACAGTGCCTCTCAGAGCTACACAGCCAGAACCCTCCAGCCTCAGCCCACAGTGCCTCTCAGAGCTACACAGCAGAACCCTCCAGCCTCCAGCCACAGTGCCTCTCAGAGCTACACAGCAGAACTCTCCAGCTCCAGCCACAGTGCCTCTCAGAGCTACACACAGAAACCCTCTAGCCTCCAGCCACAGTTGCCTCCAGAGGCTACACAGCAGAACCCTCCAGCCTCCAGCCACAGTTGCCTCTCAGACTACACAGCAGAACTTCTCCAGCCTCCAGCCACAGCCTCTCAGAGCTACACAGCAGAACTCTCCACCTCCAGCCACAGTGCTCAGGCTACGCAGCAGAACCCTCCAGCCTCCAGCTACAGTGCCTCTCAGAGCTACGCAAGCAGAACCCTCCAGCCTCCAGCCACAGGCCTCTCAGAGCTACGCAGCAGAACCCTCCAGCCACAGTGCCTTTCAGAGCTACACAGCAGAACCCTCCAGCCTCCAGCCACAGATGCCTCTCAGAGCTACGCAGCAAACCCTCCAGCCTCCAGCCACAGTCCTCTCAGAGCTACACAGCAAACCCTCCAGCCTCCAGCCACAGTGCCTCTCAGAGCTACACAAGCAGAACCCTCCAGCCTCCAGCCACAGACCTCTCAGAGCTACACAGCAGACCCACCAGCCCCACCACAGTGCCTCTCAGAGCTACACAGCAAAACCCTCCAGCCTCCAGCTACAGTGCCTCTCAGAGCTACACAGCAGAACCCTCCAGCCTCCAGCCACAGTGCCTCTCAGAGCTACACAGCAGAACCCTCCAGCCCCAGCTACAGTGCCTCTCAGAGCTACGCAGCAGAAACCCTCCAGCCACCAGCCACAGTGCCTCTCAGAGCTACGCAGCAGAACCCTCCAGCCTCCAGCTACAGTCCTCTCAGAGCTACACAGCGAACCCTCCAGCCACAGTGCCTTCAGAGCTACACAGCAAAACCCTCCAGCCACAGTGCCTCTCAGAGCTACACAGCAGAAACCCTCCAGCCTCCAGCTACAGTGCCTCTCAGAGCTACACAGCAGAACCCTCCAGCCTCCAGCTACGTGCCTCTCAGGCTACACAGCAGAACCCTCCAGCCTCCAGCCACAGTGCCTCTCAGAGCTACACAGCAGAACCCTCCAGCCACCAGCCACAGTGCCTCTCATAGCTACGCAGCAGAACCCTCCAGCCTCCAGCCTCCAGCTACAGTGCCTCTCAGAGCTACACAGCAGAACCCTCCAGCCTCCAGCTACAGTGCCTCTCAGAGCTACGCAGCAGAACCTCCCAGCCACCAGCCACAGTGCCTCTCAGAGCTACGCCAGCAGAACCTCCAGCCTCCAGCTACAGTCCTCTCAGAGCTACACAGCAGAACCCTCCAGCCACAGTGCCTCTCAGAGCTACACAGCAGAACCTCCAGCCACAGTGCCCTCAGAGCTACACAGCAGAACCCTCCAGCCACCAGCCACAGCCTCTCATAGCTACGCAGCAGAACCCTCCAGCCTCCAGCCTCCAGCTAGAGTGCCTCTCAGAGCTACGCAGCAGAACCCTCCAGCCACCAGCCACAGTGCCTCTCATAGCTACGCAGCGAACCCTCCAGCCCTCCAGCACAGTGCCTCTCATAGCTACGCAGCAGAACCCTCCAGCCTCCAGCCTCCAGCTACAGTGCCTCCAGAGCTACGCAGCAGAACCCTCCAGGCCTACCACCACAGTGCCTCTCAGAGCTACGCAAGCAGAACCTCCAGCCTCCAGCCTCCAGCTACAGTGCCTCTCAGAGCTACGCAGCAGAACCCTCCAGCCTCCAGCCACAGTGCCTCTCAGAGCTACGCAGCAGAACCCTCCAGCCTCCAGCCACAGTGCCTCTCAGAGCTACGCAGCAGGACAATGGAGCAGCCCATAAACCTCTTTACTGGGACACAGGGACATCTACAGCATAGGAACTAGGTTAGACTTATCATAGATCATAACAGCAAGGCCTGGAGGATTGTACAAGCCACTATCATCCTGTTGAGAGGATAGTGTGTGTGAGTGGAGGCATGATGCATGGATCTGTTACCATGAGAAAGGCAGATCCACAGGGGAGCTCTCTCTGCTTCTCTCTCACTCTCTCCCTCTAGTCCCCTTCTCCCCTTTCTCTCTGCTTCTCTGTCTCTCTCCCTCTTGTCCCCTTCTCCCCTTTCTCTCTGCTTCTCTCTCTCTCTCCCTCTTGTCCCCTTCTCCCCTTTCTCTCTGCTTCTCTCTCTCCCTCTTGTCCCCTTCTCCCCTTTCTCTCTGCTTCTCTCTCCCTCTTGTCCCCTTCTCCCCTTTCTCTCTCTTTATCTAGACATGACGGCACCTGCCACAAATTCCTGACTCACCAGTTCTTAGACTCACCCCGTGGCCACACACATTCACACACACCAACACCCCTTATGCACAATTATATATACACACACATTCACATACACCAACACACATGCACAATTATATATACACACACATTCACACACACCAACACACTTGCACAATTATATCTACACACACATTCACATACACCAACACAAATGCACAATTATATATACACACACATTCACACACACCAACACAATTATATCTACACACACATTCAAAGTTCTATCTAGTGGATTGTATTCTGCTGCCTGGTCTTGTAGATGTTTCCTAACTGAACCCTGAGGACGGTCTGTCTGATACTGTCCCATTGTTTACTTTGTACATCTCAAGAGAACCAGATGGACCAATAAATGACAGAACTGTCGCTCCATCCAGTGACTAACATGCTCTGTACAGAAGTCTAGGTAATTGATAAATACTGTACAACCAGATACTACTGAAGCAGAGCAGGAAGGGTACGTATAATAGGACACAGGAGAGAGAGAAGATCAAAGAGATGCGAGAAGAGGAAGAGAGGAGCGAGAGAAGGAGCAGAGAGACGAGAGAGAGAGGAGAAGAGAGAGAGAGAGAGAGAGAGAAGAGACGAGAGAAGAGGTCTGAGAGAGAGAGAGAGAGAGAGAGAGGACGTCCACCAAAAAAAAGAGGCAAAATCTTTGCTTGCTTTATTGACTTTAAAAAAGCATTTATTCCTATTTTGCCGAAGGGCTTTTTCTACAAAAATTCTCCAACAGTGGCTTGGTGGAAGGTGTATGACTTAATAAATGTATGTACACAGAAACAAGTGCTGCAACAATAAAAATCTAAAAACCGAAGAAACAGAATTTGTTCCACAATGTCGAGGGTGAGACAAGCTGTAGTTTCGAGTCCAAATCTTTTCAACATTTATATCATGAATAGCAGTACATGTTGGACAATTCTCCAGCCCCAGACTCACCACTATGACACAGAGGTAATTACCTGCCTAGATGCTTGTAATGACTTGGTACTTTCTATCCACCAACCCCAAGAAGGTCCTTCAAAGAACATAATATTCTAGAGAATATTGCGGAAAATTCCTACAAGTCCAGAGAAATACACCAACTAATGCATGAGGGCAAGAATTGGCCCTGTCCAGTAATAATGAAAATACAGAAAAGATTCATTAAAATTTTTGGCACATCTAAATTTCAAGTCCCAAATTGAGTCTGCAATTTAAAGCCACTTCAAAAACCCAAAGAGCTTGAGCCAGAAACAAGCCCTGCTCAGTCACTGGTGTTGGAACCTAACCAACCAAGCTTACACCAGCCACCTGCTTCAAAAGAAAGGAATTCCAATAAACAAAAATCATGAACCAATCAAGTACTCATATATACAACATTGGGAAAAACGAAACAAAATCCAAGCGACCTAAATTGCTATTGCGACCCTAAACAGAGAATATGAATTGGCTGAAATATCTCTACTCTGTCAGAGATTCGAAGCAGAGACAGATTCCCTACCAAGTACAGGCTGATGACCACCGATTGCAATAGAAACGGCAGACATAAAAAACATGCGTACCCAAAGAGGAGCGTGTATGTGGTCACTGCACGACAGGGGATGTAGAAACAGATGATTGCACTTCTCCTTTACTGTGATAAATATTCCTCACCAAGAGATTCATTATTCACAGGAAATGTCTACATTTAATTCCCAGCAATTTTAAAACTAGTAAAACCCAGAGAAAAACTAAAAATTACTCATGAGCAAGGACAAATGGCTCCTCCTTGCAGCCAAATATGTATTTGCCTCCAATAGCCTGACCTGAGAGACACTGAAAATTAATACATCTGCATAGAAGCAGTAACTTACTTATTATGACTGTTTTGTTATTACTTTATTGTTATTACTATTATTATTGTTGTTTATCATTCCAAATAGTAGTGTATGGTGGTAATGGTAATGATAGCAGTCTTATGATGGTGTGGTCGTAGTAGTGGTAATGATGATAGTAGTTTGTCGTAACCGATGTAATGTGAAGATACTTATTTATTATAAGTAGTTAAAGTTTCATTTTTTAATTTGACATTACCATTCATATACTGTTACCATTTTATTTTACTATTTTTTATATTTAATTTTGTATTATATTTACTGCCCATTCTATATTATTATTTGTCATTGTTTATAATTTTATTACAATGTATATTGTATACCATTGTTGCTTGCCAATATTGACACAATGTTTTTCAAATGCAAATAAGCCCAGCTGAATTTTGAATTTTGAATTTGAAGAGAGGAATAGAGACGAGATGAGAGAGAGAGAGAGAGAGAGAGAGGAGCGGCTGTCTCACCGCCCGCGGCTGTCTCACCGGCGGTGAGTCACATGTCATGACTGATCATTAATTTCTATTAACTATCATCATTATGGCCTAATGAGCAACATACAATTAACACTGTCAGTCCACAGCCAGTAGTTATTGTCTCTCAAAGAAACAGGTTACTGAATTCCTTAGTCAACGGGATAGGGTAGTCAGTCAAGCTATGCTATAATGACAGATAAGGTTGTAAAGCTCCACTCTGTCGTGTGGCTGTGTGCCGTGGGTTGTGTGTGTGTTGTGTGTGTGTTGTGTGTGTGTGTGTGTGTTTGTGGTGTGTGTGTCTGGTGTGTGTGTGTGTGTGGTGTGTGTGTGTGTCGTGTGTGTGTGTGTGTGTGTGTGCTGTTGTGTGTTGTGTCAGCCACTGACCAGCGTTGAGAGCGAGAGTTTGGCTGACAGTGACTCGTCACACGTTGAAATGACAGGGACTGAGAGTCAGTGAAGGCGTATGTGTGTGGCACACGTATCCATACAAGTTAGACGAGAATGGACTGGGTGACTGATGACAGGTAGCATGTGATGATCTTCACACAGACAACGGCCAGTAGGACCCATGTGGTGCTCGGTTTTGGAGAAAGTGGCTGAGGTAATAAGAAGAAAGAAGAAGCAAACAAATTTTGTTGTCGTTACACACCACACACACACACACCACACACACACACACACACACACCACACACCCACACACACACACCACCACACACACAACCACACACACAACCCACACCACACACAGAGACACACAGAGACCCACACACAAGGAACACACACACACACATACCAACATTAAAACACACACCACACAGAGAGAAAACACCACACACACAAGATGGAAGTGGGGACACTGCAGTAGATGGAGTAATCATTGAGATGAGAGGGACTGAATTACTACACAAACAGATGAGAGTGTAGGAATGTTTATCACATAAGCAAGGAAATTCCTGTCTGTCATCAGACAGAAACACAAGAAAATCGTACAGATGGAAGCTACAGCACATTTCCCCATCCAATGGAACAAACACGCACACCACTGCATATAAAAACAGATGACTGCGTGCCCAGTGACAGTCAGAAAGTACCTGTTCCAACTTCTCTTGGTTTTCAGCAAGCAATTCTAGTCCTGTGTTTTCTTCTGTTGCAGTGGAAGAATATGGGGAACCACTTTTCCAGAATATCTTTGGATAGTCCATTCTGAACTCTCTTCCTTAACATAACAGGCCCCTCAACGAGTTAATTGGTCGATCGGTTTCCCCGTTCCTGCTGAACATCTTTGCGCAGAACAACAGATGCTCCGGGAGCTGCACCGAACACTCTCGGTCCAGTCCTTGTCCCGTCTGCGTCTCCGTTATAGATTATAGAGCGTCTCCATACCATTACCGCTTCTCGCTCCCCCTCCCCTCCTCACCCGCTCTCTCTCTCACCTCTCTACTCTCTCTCTCTTGCTGCAGAACCGCTGAGCGTCATTGGCTTGATGCTGCTGCTGAGCTCCACTCTCTTCTGTGATGCTGTGCTTGAGCTCCACTCTCTCTTGATCTGTTGCTGAGCTCCCACTCTCTCTTATGCTTGCTGAGCTCCACTCTCTCTGTGATGGCTGTGCTGAAAGCTCCACTCATCGCTGTGATGTGTGCTGAGGCTCCACTCTCTCTGTATCTCGTGCTGAGCTCCACTCCTCTGTGATGCTGTATCTGAGTCCACTCTCTCTGTGATGCTGTGCGAGCTCCACTCTCTCTGTGATGCTGTGCTAGCTTCCACTCCTCCTCTGATGTTGCTGTAAGCGATCCTTCATGTCACTATGAATTGAGATGCTGACGGTGCCGTTACTGCCCACTGTAAAATGACAGGAACCTGAAGTAGCATCCATGTCTTCAATCGGAGCCATGTCGCCCACAGTCAATGATGGAACGTTGTATTCATTTTCAACAGGCTAAAGAACCAATGTTTGCAATGTACGGGGATCAGACATGTGTATGCGATAGAACCTTTTAGGCTACACCGACTCTGATTCCCTTGATTAACTTTACTCATGGTCTAAATAAGCATTACACAACCACTGTAATAAAGTGTTCATATATGATATGGGAAATGGATGCCAGTACATCCTCAACGGTCTACTGCATTATGGTAGCCAATCAATCCTTGGACGTGGCCTTCCCTGGCACCAATTACATAAACATTGTCCTCCTCACAATAACACAGAAAGCTGTCTCTGCATTTACATAATCACCCAAGGCTTGTTTTCCGTTTGCAGATGTTTTTGAACCAAGAGCAGGCTGTCGTGACGTTGTCAGGGCAACTGCCTCTGCAGGGGTTGAGAGAAGCAGTCACTGCAGGGAGAAACTTGGTGGTGCCCCATCCTTGGATCAGCCATGAGAGAGAATGCAGCTGTTGCTGGCAATATGAGCCAAGGTGGACTCTCACAGCAGCCATTGCCTGAGTGTTCGTACAGGAAATGGGAGGGGAGAGAGACAACTGCCAGCGGCGATGAGAGTTTGGCCCCCCACGTGCAGTTGGGGGAGTGCTCGTGCATTAGGAGACACATCCAGACTGCTAAACCACACACTTCTCTTCTATTTATACCAACACACACTCACACACACCACCACACACACACACACCACCACACACACACACACACACACACACCACACACACACACACACACACACACACACACACACCACACAACACACAACACCACACACCACACACACACACACCGTGCTGCCATAAGCCATAAAAAGCTTTTTAACATCCCCGCGCTTTGAACTGTTCATTAAAGTTAAACACACCACATTGGGCAATGACCTTGGCCTGGGCATGTAATTCCAGTAACGAGCCTCTCCAGTACTTACTGTCTACGTTCTCTGACCTACTGTTCTGAATACAGCCTTCCAGTACTACGATCTGCTTCTCTACCTACTGGGTCTGAATACAGCCCTCTCCAGTACTTACTGTCTGCTTCTTCTGACCTACTGCTTCTGGAATCTAGCCTCTTCCCCAGTACTTACTGTCTGCTTCTCTGACCACTGGTCTGAATACAGCCTCTCCAGTACTTACTGTCTGCTTCTCTACCTACTGTCTGAATCCAGCCTCTACAGTACTTACTTCTCTTCTCTGACCTCCTGTTGCTAATCCAGCCTCTACCCAGACCATCAAGTACTCCATCTCCACATGGACAGAATCATGAGGGGCTGCTGCAACACTGTCCCAGGAAGTGTGTCTGTTGCTCAGAGAACCACAAACAACCATGGGAGTTGCTACACTGGCCAGGAAAGTGGAGGTCTGTTCTCAGAACCACAACAACCGATTGGAGTTTGCTAACCACGTTCCAGGAAGCTTGCCAGTCTGTTTCTCAGAGACCACAACAACATGGCTGGAGTGCTACACGTCCAGCGGAAGTGTAGTCGTTGTCGCTCAGAGACCACAACAAACATGTGGAGTTGCTACACTGTCCAGGAAGTGTAGTCTGTTTCTCTCAGAGACCACCAACCAACATTTGGAGTTGCTTACCACTGTCCAGAAATTTAGTCCTTTTCTCAGAGACCACAAACAACTGTGGAGTTGCTACACTGTCCAGGAAAGTGTAGTCTGTTTCTCAGAGCCACAAACAACACTGTGATTGCGACACTTCCAGAAGTGTAGTCTGTTTCTCCCACGCAGAACCCTCACAACAACATGTGATCGGGCTACACTGTCCAGGAATGTGTAGTCTGTTTCTCCAGAGACCACAAACCAACATTGTTGGATGCGTACACTGTCCAGGAAGTGCAGTCTGTTTCTCAGAGACCACAACAACATGTGGAAGTTGCCTTACACTGTCCAGGAAGTGCAGTCTGTTTCTCAGAGACCACAAACAACATGTGAGTTGCTACACTGCCAGGAGTGTAGTCTGTTTCTCAGAGACCCAACAACAACATGTGGAGTTGCTACACTGCCAAATGCAAAGTCTTGTTGCTCAGAGACCACAACAACAGTGGAGTTGCTACACTGTCCAGGAAGTGCAGTCTGTTTCTCAGAGACCACACAACATTGGATGCTACACTGTCCAGGAAGTGTAGGTCTGCTTCTCCAGAGACCACAACACACATGTGGAGTTGCTACAGCTGTCCAGGAAGTGAGTCTGTTCTCAGAGACCCACAACAACCATGTGGAGTTTGCTACACTTTCCAGCGAATGTAGTCTGTTTCTCAAGACACCACAACAACATGTGGAGTTGGCTACACTGTCCAGGAAGTGTAGTCTGTTTCTCAGAGACCACAACAAACATGTGGAGTTGCTACACTTGTCCAGGAAGTTGTAGTCTGTTTCTCAAGACCACAACAACATGTGAGTTGCTACACTGTCCAGGAAGTGTAGTCTGTTTCTCAGAGACCACCAACACCCATGTGGAGTTGCTTACACTGTTCCAGGAAGCTGTAGTCTGTTTCCTCAGAGACCACAACAACATTGTGGAGTTCTTACACCTGTCCAGGAAGTGTAGTCTGTTTCTTCAGAGAAACCAAACAACAACATGTGGATTGCTACACTGTCCAGAAGTGCAGTCTGTTTCTTCAGAGACCCACAACAACATGTGGGAGTTGCTACACTGTCCAGGAAGTGCAGTCTGTTTCTCAGGAGACCACAACAACATGTGGAGTTGCTACACTGTTCCAGAAGTGTAGTCTGTTCTCAGAACCACAACAACATGTGGAGTTGCTACACTGTCCAGGAAGTGCAGTCTGTTCTCAGAGACCACAACAACATGTTGAGTTGCTACACTGTCCAGGAAGTGCAGTCTGTTTCTCAAGACCACAACAAACATGTGAGTGCTACACTTGCCAGGAAGTGTAGTTTCTGTTTCTCAGAGACCACAACAACATGTGGAGTTGCTACAACTGTCCAGGCAAGTGCAGTCTGTTTCTCAGAAAGACCACAAAACAACATGTGGATTGCTACACTAGTCCAGGAAGTGTAGTCTGTTTCTTCCAGCAGACCCACAACAAACATGTGGAGTTGGCCTACACTGCTCCAGGGAAGTGTAGTCTGTTTTCTCAGAACCACAACAACATGTGGAGTTGCTACACACTGTCCAGGAAGTGTACGTTCTGTTCTGCAGAACCACAACTAACATGTGAGTGCCTTCACTGTCCCAGGAGGTAGTCTGTTTCTCAGAACCCACAACAAACATGTTGGAGTTGCTTACACTGTCCAGGAAGTGTAAGTCTGTTTCTCAGAACCACCAAAACATTGTGGAGTTGCTACACTGCCAGGAAAGTGTAGTCTGTTCTCAGAGACCACAACAACTGTGAGTTGCTAACTGTCCAGGAAGTGTATAGTCTGTTTCTCCAAGACCACAACCAAAGTTGGAGTTGCTAAACACTGATCCAGGAAGGTGTAGTCCTGTTTTCTCAGAAGACACAACAACATGTGGAGGTTGCCTTACACTGTTCCAGAATGCAGCTGTTTCTCAGAGACCACAACAAACATGTGGAGTTGGCTACACTGTCCAGGAAGTGCAGTCTGTTTCTCAGAGACCACAACAACATGTGGAGTGCTACCCACTGTCCAGGCAAGTGTAGTCGGATGTCTCAGAGACCACAACACATGGAGTTCCTACACTGTCCAGGAAGGCTAGTCTAGTTTCTTTCAGAAGAACCACAACAACATGTAGAGATTGCTACACTGTCCAGGAAGTGAGTCTGTTTCTCAGACGACACAAACAACATGTGGAGTTGCTACACTGTCCAGAAGTGTAGTCTGTTCTCAGAACCACCAAACAACAGGGGAGTTGCTACACTGTCCAGAAGTGTAGTCTGTTCTCAGAGACCACAACCAACATGGGAGTTGCAACCATCTGTCCAGAAGTGTAGTCTGGTTTCTTCAAGACCACCAACAACATGTGGATTGCACACGTCCCAGGAAGTGCAGTCTGTTTCTCAGAGCACCACAACAAACACTGTGGAGTTGCTACACTGTCCAGGGAATGCTGGAGTCTGTTTCTCAGAGACCACAAACAACATGGGAGTTGCTACACGTCCAGAAAGTGTAGTCGTTTCTCCCAGAGACCACAACAACATGTTGGAGTTGCGTACACTGTCCAAGGAAAAGGGTTAGTCGTTGCTCAGAGTCCACAACAACCATGTGGAGTTGCTTACCCACTGTCCACGAAGTGTAGTCTGTTTCTCAGAGACACAACCCAACATGTGATGCTCCACTGTCCCAGAGAGTGTAGTTCTGTTCTCAGAGACCACAACAAACATTGATTGCTACACTGTCCAGAAAAGTGTAGTCTGTTTTCAGCAGACCACAAACAACATGTTGGAGTTGCTAACTGTCCAGAAGTTAGTCTTTCTCAGAGACCACAAACAAAAACATGTGGAGTTGCTACACTGCCAGGAATGCAGTCTGTTTCTCAGAGACCACAAACAACATGTGGAGTTCTACACTGTCCAGAAGTGTAAGTCTGTTTCTCAGATACCACCAAACAACATGTGAGTGCTACACTGTCCCAGAAGTGTAGTCTGTTTTCAGAGACCACAACAACATGATGGAGTTGCTACACTGTCCCAAGGAAAGTTGTAGTCTGTTTCTCAGAGACCACACACAAACATGTGGGTGCTACACGTCCAGGAAGTGTAGTCTGTTTCTCCAGAGACCACAAAACAACATGTGGAGTGCTACACTGTCCAGAAGTGTAGTCTTTTCTCAAGACCACAACAAACATGTGGAGTTGCTAACACTGTCCAGGAATGCAGTCTGTTCCTCAGAGACCACAAACAACATGTGGAGTTGCTACACTTCCAGGAAGTTGTAGTCTGTTCTCAGAGACCACAACAACATGTGGAAGTTGCTACACCTGTCCAGCAAGTGTAGTCTGTTCGCAAGACCACAAACAACATTGAGTTGCTACCACTGGTCCAGGAAGTGTAGTCTGTTTTCTCAGAGACCACAACAACATGTGAGTTTGCTTACACTGTCCAGGAAGTGAGGTCTGTTTCTCAGAGACCACAACAACATGTGAGTTGCTACACCTGTCCAGAAGTGTAGTCTGTTTCTCCAGAGACACAACAACATGTGGAGCTTGCTACACTGTCCAGAAGTGTAGTCTGTTCTCAGAGGACCACAACAACATGTGAGTTGCTACACTGTCCAGGAAGTGTATCTGTTTCTCCAGAGACCACCAACAAACATGTGAGTTGCTACACTGTCCAGAAGTGTAGTCCTGTTTCTCAGAGACCACAACAACATGTGGAGTTGCTACCCACTGTCCAGGAAGTGCAGTCTGTTTCTCAGAGACCACAACAACATGTGGAGTTGCTCACACTGTCCAGGAAGGTAGGCTGTTTCTCAGAGGACCCACAACAACATTGAGTTGCACACTGTCCAGAAGTTGTAGTCTGTTTCTCAGAGACCACCAAACATTGGAGTTGCTACACTGTCCAGGAAGTGTAGTCTTCTCAGAGACCACCAACAACATGTAGCTGCTACAACTGTCCAGGAAGTGTAGTCTGTTTCTTTTCCAGGGGAAAACAAAAGAAACCCACAACAACATTGTGGAGTTCTACAACTGTCCAGGAAGTGTAGTCTGTTTCTCAGAGACCACAACAACATGTGGAGCTTGCTACATCCATTTTTGGTCTGACAAATGAATCATATGCCTCATGAGCTTAGTTCAACTGTCGTACCCCATCAAAACACACAGCATTAAGTTTTTTTATCCCCAATGTTTGAAACAAGTATAGCATGTAAACAAACACAACGATAATTTGATATTCCATGATGGTCGCATCCTCATCCATTACCTCTTTCTATGAATTTGCAGAGTTGGCTACATTCCTCAAGGCCCATCCATGCAATTTTCAAAACAAGACCATCAAAAAATCTGTTTTAAACCATATTAACCTGCAGTTTAAATGGAAAATCAACAGTGTTTTTCTCCTCAATAGATGATCAGGTACAGCAAAACTATAGTTTTCATTCACAGAAAATACATTAAGTACAACACGTTTCAGCCAGAAATAGCTCCCTTTCAATCAGACAACCAGAAGATTGCAATGCTATTTGGCAAGCCAGTCACCACAAGAAATTGAGCTTACAATGAAAAACAGACGTCATTTTTGCCAAAACGATGCATGGCCATCGCATTACACATTTTTCATTTCGTTTTATTTTACCTTTATTTAACTAGGCAAAGCCATTAAGACAAACATCTTATTTTCAAAGACGACCTGGAACAGTGTTATCACAGAAAGAATGTAGCCTGCTTCACAATTGTCCTAATGTTTTGATTGAAGTTCCTCATTTTACAAGGAAGAAAAACTAGGCGTACAACGAGACAAGTAGCAGAGAAAACGTTACTAACATACAGTCAGGAGTTGTCTGCATAGAAAGCCGGTTTGTGAGTTCTCTCCCAGTGGACAATAGCAGAGAACGTTACTACATCATCAGTCAGAGTTGTCTGTTGATAGAACGCCTGTTGTGATTCTCCTCCCCAGTGGACAAGTAGCAGAGAAACGTTACTACATATCAGTCAGAGTTGTCTGCTGATAAGAACGCCTGTTTGGATCTCATCCCAGTGACAAGTAGCAGAGAAAAGTTACTACATATCATCAGATTTCTGCTGATAGAACGCCTGTTTGTGAGTTCTCCTCCCATGGACAAGTAGCAGAGAAAAGATTACACATATCAGTCAGAGTTGTCTGCTGATAGAAAGCCTGTTGTGAGTCCCCTCCCAGTGGAAAGTAGCAGAAAACCTTACTACATATCAGATTAGAGTTGTCTGCTGCATAGAAGCCCTGTTGTGAGTGTCAGCCTCCCAGGGACACAGAAATAGCAGCAGAAACGTTACTACATACTCATCAGAGCTGTCTGCTATAGAAGCCCTGTTTGTTGATTCTCCTCCCCAGTGGAGCAAGTGCACTGCCAGCAAGAATGAGTTGATTCTGAAGCACAACATGACAAAGACAGAAAGCATTTTAGTATCTGTGTCTTCAAAACGCAACAAGATATTTCTTATCCGTTTTATCTTATGTTGTATGCCGTGAAAAAAACGCATAAAAAACGCAAAAGTATTCTGCATTAACGCAAACCCCTGGCTTTTTACCAAAAAGAGCTGGGTGAAGCTTCATATTGTTTCAATTTAAAGATTCATCCTTAAGAAAGTGACATTAGATACTACAAGAACTACACTAGTGAGTGATAAGCAACCCTGACTGACCTTCATGTCTCTGGCTTTAGCTCAGTAGTTGGTTGAATCTCTCTCTGG
>NW_019942572.1:821873-831600 GCF_002910315.2 Salvelinus sp. IW2-2015 | reverse complement strand
TGGATATAGACATGTACAGTAATCGGTAGTTATTATGGATATAGACATGTACAGTACGGTCATATTCCTTTAGATAGTACTGCCACCTGTACCAGTCCAGGATTAAACTAGAACACTATTTTATTTGTTTCCCCCATTGTAAACATGATGTGGCTATCACATTACTGATGTAGCCTTTTCACATTACTGAATGTAGCTATCACATTACTGATGTAGCCTATCACATTACGATGTAGCTATCACATTACTGATGTAATGTCAGGAGGGGTTGGGAGGAGGGGTTGGGAGGAGGGTTGGGAGAGCCTTGAAACAGTTGGAGGAGGAGGGGTTGGGAGGGCGAAACGAGGAGGGAAGGAGGGGTAGGGAGGCTATGAAACAGTTGAGGAGAGGGTTGGGAGGGCCATGAAACAGAGGGAGAGGAGGGGTAGGGAGGGCCATGAAACAGAGAGAGGAGGAGGGTTGGGAGAGCCATGAAACAGAGAGAGGAAGGGGTAGGGAGGGCCATGAACAGAGAGAGGAGGAGGGTAGGGAGGGCATGAAAAGAGAGAGGAGGAGGGGTGGGGAGAGCCATGAAACAGAGGGAGGAGGAGGGGTTGGGAGAGCCATGAAACAGAGTGAGGAGGAGGGTAGGAGGAGCCATGAAAAAGGGAGAGGAGGGGTTGGGAGAGCCATGAAAGGTGAGGAAGGAGGGTAGGGAGACCAGGAAACAGAGGGAGAGGAGGGGTTGGGAGGGCCATGAAAACAGAGAGAGGAGGAGGGGTTGGAAGAGCCATGAAACAGAGGAGGAGGAGGGGTTGGGAAGAGCCATGAAGACAGAGAGAGGAGGAGGGGTTGGAGGGATATGAACAGAGGGAGGAGGAGGGGTAGGGAGAGCCATGAAACAGAGTGAGGAGAGGCGCTAGGGAGAGCCATGAAACAGAGGGGGGAGGAGGGTAGGGAGGGCCATGAAAACAGAGGGAGGAGGAGGGGTTGTGGAGAGCCATGCAAACAGAGTGAGGAGGAGGGGTAGGGAGAGCATGAAACAGAGAGAGGAGGAGGGGTAGGGAGAGCCATGAACAGAGAGAGGAGAGGGGTAGGAGGGCATGAAACAGAGGAGGAGGGAGGGGTAGGGAGGGCATGACGAGGAGGAGAGGGTTGGAGAGCCATGAAACAGAGTGAGGAGGGAGGGTAGGGAGAGCCATGAAACAGAGAGAGGAGGAGGGGTAGGGAGAGCCATGAAACAGAGAGAGGAGGAGGGTTGGGAGGGTCATGAAACAGAGGGAGGAGGAGGGTAGGGAGGGCCATGAAACAGAGAGAGGAGGAAGGGTAGGGAGGGCCATGAAACAGAGTGAGGAGAGGGTAGGGAGAGCCATGAAACAGAGGGAGGAGAGCGGGTTGGCGTAGGGTCATGAAACAGAGGGAGGAGGAGGGGTTGGGAGGGCCATGAAGACAGAGGAGGAGGAGTGGGTTGGGAGAGCAATGAACAAGAGAGGAGGAGGGGTAGGGAGAGCCATGAAAACAGAGGAGGAGGTGGGGTTGGGAGAGCCATGCAAACATGAGTGAGAGGAGGGGTTGGGAGGGCCCATGAAACAGAGAGAGGAGGAGGGTTGGGAGAGCCATGAAACAGTTGGAGGAGGAGGGTAGGGGGCATGAAACAGTTGGAGGAGGAGGGGTGGGAGGCCATGAAACAGTTGGAGGAGGAGGGGTTGGGAGGTCATGGAAACAGAGAGGAGAGGAGGGGTTGGGAAGAGCCATGAAACAGAGGGAGGAGGAGGTAGGGAGCAATATGAAACAGAGGAGGAGGAGGGTTGGGAGAGCATGAAACAGAGGGAGGAGGAGGGTTGGAGGATATGAAACAGAGGGAGGAGGACGGGTTGGGAGGGTCATGAAACAGAGGAGGAGGAGGGTTGGGAGGGCCATGACACAGAGGGAGGAGGAGGGTTGGGAGGGTCATGAAACAGAGAGAGGAGGAGGGTTGGGAGGGCATGAAACAGAGGGAGGAGGGGTTGGGAGGGCCATGAAACAGGAGAGAGAGGAGGGTTGGGAGGGTCATGAAACAGAGGGAGGAGGAGGGTTGGGAGGGATATGAACAGAGGGAGGAGGAGGGTTGGGAGAGCCATTGAAACAGAGGAGGAGGAGGGGTTGGGAGAGCCATGAAACAGGAGAGGAGAGGAGGGGTTGGGAGGTCATGAAACAGAGGGAGGAGGAGG
This sequence comes from Salvelinus sp. IW2-2015, assembly GCF_002910315.2. Taxonomy (NCBI): domain Eukaryota; kingdom Metazoa; phylum Chordata; class Actinopteri; order Salmoniformes; family Salmonidae; genus Salvelinus; species Salvelinus sp. IW2-2015. Next base: position 829,411 of record NW_019942572.1, on the reverse strand, counting down.
GGTTGGGAGAGCCATGAAACGAGGGAGGAGGAGAGGGTTGGGAGGGATATGAAACAGAGGGAGGAGGAGGGGTAGGGAGGGCCCTGAAAACAGTTGGAGGAGGAGGGGTTGGGAAGGGTCATGAAACAGAGGGAGGAGAGGGGTTGGGAGAGCCATGAACAGAGGGAGGAGGAGGGGTTGGGAGAGCCATGAAACAGAGGGAGGAGGAGGGGTTGGGAGCGTCATGGAAACAGAGGAGGAGGACAGGGGGTGGGGGTCATGAACAGAGTGAGGAGGAGGGGTTGGGAGAGCCATACAAACAGAGGGAGGAGGAGTGTTGGGAGCGTCATGAAAACAGAGGGAGGAGAAGGGGTAGGGAGCGTCATGAACAGAGGGAGGAGGAGTGGTGGGAGGCGTCATGAAACAGAGAGAGGAGGAGGGGTTGGGAGGGATATGAAACAGAGTGAGGAGAGGGGTTGGGAGAGCCATGAAACAGAGGGAGGAGGGAGAGGTAGGGAGCGTCATGAAACGAGGGAGGAGGAGGGGTGGAGGGTCATTGAAACAGAGGGAGGAGGAGGGGTAGAGAGGGCCATGAAACAGAGGGAGAGGAGGGGTTGGAGAGCCATGAAACAGAGGGAGGAGGAGGGGTAGGGAGCGTCATGAAAAAGAGGAAGAGGAAGGGTTGGGAGGGCCATGAAACAGAGGAGAGGAGGGTTGGGAGAGCATGAAACAGAGAGAGGAGGAGGGTTTGGGAGGGCCATGAAACAGAGGAGGGGGGGTTGGGAGGGTCATGAAACAGAGGGAGGAGGAGGGGTGGGAGGGTCATGAACAGAGGGAGGAGGAGGTTGGGAGCGTCATGAAAGAGGGAGGGGGGGTTGGGAGGGTCATGAAACAGAGGAGGAGAGGGGTTGGGGAGCATGAAACAGAGGAAGGGGTAGGGGTTGGGAGGGTCATGAACAGAGGGAGGGTAGGGGTTGGGAGGCCCATGAAACAGAGGGAGGGGTAGGGGTTGGAGGGTCATGAAACAGAGGGAGGAGGAGGGTTCGGGAGCGGTCATGAACAGAGGAGGGGGGGTTGGAGGGCCATGAAACAGAGGGAGGAGGAGGGGTTGGAGCGCATGAAACAGAGGGAAGAGGAGGGTAGAGAGAGTCATGAAACATAGAGAGGATAATTCAATTTGACTTCGATCATTGTCACTTCATACAACTGGGGGTATGGCTAGTCTGGTCTCCTCCTAAATGAATTAGCATTCATGAACTATTAAAACAATGTGGCCGTTGAAGGAGGCAAGCAGAGTTATCTTTAATTATCAATAGCTTAAAACTATAACTCTACCTTATAAAAAAGAGCCAATCAAATCAACTTGTATTTGTCACTTGCGCCGAATACAAAAGGGGTAGAACCTTACAGTGAAATGCTGAATACAAAAGGTGTAGACCTTACAGTGAAATGCTTATTTACAAGCCCTTAACCAACATCACAGTTTTAGAAAATACCTAAAAAAGTAGAAATAAAAATAACAAATAATTAAAGAGCAGCAGTAAAATAAAATAGCATGGCTATATACAGGGGGACCGGTACACAGTCAATGTGCGGGGGAACCGGTTAGTCGAGGTAATTGAGGTAATATGTACATGTAGGTAAAGGTTTTCAAGTGACTATGCATAGATAATAACCGAGAGGAGCAGCAGCGTAAAAGACGGGGGCGGGGGGGGGGGGGGGCAATTCAAATATGTCTGTGTGGCCATTTGATTAGATGTTCAGGAGTCTTATGGCTTGGGGTAGAAGCTGTTTAGAAGCCTCTTGGACCTAGACTTGGACTGCTCCGGAATTGCTTGCCGTGCCGTAGCAGAGGGAACAGTCTATGACTAGGGTGGCTGGAGACTTAGACAATTTTTAGGGCCTTCCTCTAACACCGCCTGGTAAAGAGGTCCTGGATGGCAGGAAGCTTGGACCCAGTGATGTACTGGGTCATTCGCACTACCCTCTGTAGTGCCTTACGGTCAGAGGCCGAGCAGTTGCCATACCAGGCAGTGATGCAACCCGTCAGGATGCTCTCGATGGTGCAGCTGTAGAACCTTTTGAGGATCTAGGGACCCATGACAAATATTTTCAGTCTCCTGAGGGGGAATAGGTTTTGTCTTGCCCTCTTCATTACTGTCTTGTTGTGCTTGGACCATGTTCGTTTGTTGGTGATGTGGACGCCAAGGGACTTGAACCTGCTCCAATACAGCACCGTCGATAACAATGGGGGCGTGCTTGGTCCTCCTTTTCCTGTAGTCCACAATCATCTCCTTTGTCTTGATCACGTTGAGGGAGAGGTTGGTGTCCTTGCACCAAACGGTCAGGTCTCTGACCTCCTCTCTATGGGCTGTCTCATCGTTGTCGGTGATCAGGCCGTACCTCTGTTGTGTCATTTGTAAACTTAATGATGGTGTTGGAGTCGTGCCTGGCTTTGCAGTTATGAGTGAACATGGAGTACAGGAGGGGACAGAGCCTGCACCCCTGAGGGGCCCTCGTGTTGACAATCAGAGTGGCGGTTGTGTTGTTGCCTACCCTTACCATCTGGGGGCGGCCCATCAGGAAGTCCAGGATCCAGTTGCAGAGGGAGGTGTTTAGCCCAAGGGTCCTTAACTTAGTGATGAGCTTTGAGGGCACTATAGTGTTGAACGCTGAGCTGTAGTCAATGAATAGCATTCTCACAAAGGAGTTCCTTTTATCCAGGTGTGAAAGGACAGTGTGGAGTGCAATAGAGATTGCATCATCAGTGGATCTGTTGGGGCGGTATGCAAATTGGAGTGGGTCTAGGGTTTCTGGGAAAATGGTGTTGATGTGAGCCATGACCAGACTTTCAAAGCACTTCATGGCTACAGATGTGAGTGCTACGGTTTGGTAGTCATTTAGGCAGGTTACCTTAGTGTTCCTGGGCACAGGAACTATGGTGGTCTGCTTGAAACATGTTGGTATTACAGTACAGTACATGCTCAGAGTACACGTCCTGGTAATCCGTCTAGCCCTTCGGCCTTGTGAATGTTGACCTGTTTAAAGGTCTTACTCACATCGGCTACGGAGAGTGTGATCACACAGTCGTCCGGAACAGCTGATGCTCTCATGCATGTTTCAGTGTTATTTGCCTCGAAGCGAGCATAGAAGTAATTTAGCTCACTTCACTTTGCAGCTCTCAGCTGTGCTTCCCTTTGTAGTCTGTAATAGTTTCCAAGCCCTGCCACATCCGACTAGCATCGGCGCCGGTGTAGTACGATTCGATCTTAGTCCTGTATTGATGCTTTGCCTGTTTGATGGTTCATCGGAGGGCATAGCGGGATTTCTTATACGCTTCCGGGTTGGAGTCCCGCTCCTTGAAAGCTGCAGCTCTACACTTTAGCTCAGTGTGGATGTTGCCTGTAATCCGTGGCTTCTGTTTGGAGTATGTACGTACAGCTACTGTGGGGACGACATCATCAATGCACTTATTGATGAATCCAGTGACTGATGTGGTGTACTCCTCAATGCAATCGGAAGAATCCCGGAACATGTTCCAGTCTGTGATAGCAAAACAGTCCTGTAGTTTAGCATCTGCTTCATCTGACCACTTTTTTTATTTATCTAGTCACCGGTGCTTCCTGCTTTAATTTTTGATTGTAAGCAGCAATCAGGCAGATAGAATTATGGTTAGATTTTCCAAATGGAGGGCGAGGGAGAGCTTTGTATGCGTTTTTGTGTGTGGAGTAAAGGTGGTCTAGAGTTTTTTCCCTCTGGTTGCACTTAACATGCTGATAGAAATGAGGTAAACCAGATTGAAGTTTCCCTGCATTAAAGTCCCCACCCACTAGGTCAATAGTACAGATGGCAAAGGCAGATTAGCCGCTCATCGCCTGATCCTCACAGGGCACCCAGATCTCCTTCCGGAAAATCTCTGTATCTTTCTCCTGCGAATGAAGGGGATGAGGGCATGTTCGGGTGTCTGGAGTAAATCCCTCTCGTCTGACTCATTAAAGAAAAATGATTTGTCCAATTCAAGGTGAGTAATCGTTGTTCTGATGTCCAGAAGCTCTTTTCGGTCAAACGAGACGGTAGCCGAAACATGCTGTACAAAATAAGTTACAAACAATGCGAAAAAACGAACAAAATAGCACGGTTGGTTAAGAGCCCAAAAAATGGCATCCTCTCCGGCGCCATTACAGCAGTGAGCGAAGCTCTAGTGGAAATATCTGATCCTCAGCTTGTGTAACTGACTGATGCAGTCTGACGTGGTACCCTCCATCCGGTTAGCAGACAAACCAGAACAACCAACGGGCTGGATTGTCCCTGCATTATCTAACTCCACATCGCTGGCTTGATGCCTTTAACAGAGATAGCTAGCTTTAATAACAAAGCTTGCCAAATAATACCCACTAGATAACAATAGACAAGCAACCAATCTCACTTTCCGCCACAGATGTTTTTTTTGTCTTACTTCGGTATCTATAAATGATATAGGTTATTAAAGTACATAATTGAAAGATTTCTGACAAACTGTAATAAAATCTCTTCAGGACTTCCAGACATGTTAAGTACCTACATATATTGTTCACTACATACATGTTTATTAGAGGAAATCTAAGAACAATTTCCGGTGTCAAACTTTTCAGACTACGCACGAATAACTCATTTCTAAATTCTGTTTTAAAGGGGCATAACAAAGGCCCAGAGAGGAGAACATTATGTGACTGGGATAATCAGAATACTTCTCCTGGTGTTGCCTTGAGGGAGGAACAGGAACAGAGGAACAGCTTCCTCTTTCTCACCCACAGCATTCACTATTCAGCCCTAACAAGCAAAAAAGGCACGAACTGAGGAAAATGTGCTTTTATTTACCTTGGTTTCACAGTAACCTAGTGCAGTTACTGCTAATATGACCCCCGATTTTTTTCCAAAAACACAATACCAATAGAGGCAGGATACTTGTCCACGTGATTAATTAAGCATGTATTTAATGTAGGAAAAATGAAATTAACTCATTTTTGACCAAATGAGAAGTTACTGCCCTTTTGCTTGCTAGGGCGGTACTGTTATCAGCGTTTCTCCGTCCTCTTGTTTGTAATTTATGGTATTGTATTTCTTTGATATTCCATTTTAATCCTTCAAGTGCAAAGATTTTTAACTCAAGATCGTGTTGATTCAATTCTAATTCAAGATGCACTTATGGTTCTATTCAATCCCTATCACAGAAATCCAGAGCTAAAGCCCAATTGAAATGTAAAGAGCAATGTTCCCACTTTGGCGGAGACCGCATTCACGGCAAACACTGTCGGCTCAATCAGAAATGACCTTTTCTTTTTGTATTTCTCAGCCATTACAAGATAATGCTAGTGTAACCATCAATGCCCCTAACAACCCCTTAACAACCCTCTAGCTATTTTGCGGTACTTTAGTTTGCGGAATGTGCAGGAGGTTATGCACCAATGAGGAAATACAGACATGGGTGTGTTGTATGTGATAGTTTTTATACTCATATCTGAGCCAAAAAGATTGAGTATATCAGCCACAAATTTTTGGCAAGAATCTAATCTGTATGTAGGAAGACCAGGCCTTATATTCAATACAATTGGATAGTGGGTTCCAGGATAAGAATATATATTTTTTTTGAACAGCAAGAGAGCATGTTTGAATTGATAGGAGACTGAGTTTCTGTATGCACACTGACAATTATGTGAATCTAAATACCATGTTGTGTATTCTTACAATGCAAGAGAATGGAATTTATATTCAAATATTTTTTTTCAGGATCTTATTGCCTGTTCAGTATGTTCCAAACCAAGGCAAATGGACCCCCAAAACCCATAGGGTATGTTTTGTGGTCCTGTTTGTAAAGCCGGTGGGTAAGCTACAAACAGTTGTTGGGCTTTTACGTAGATTGCACGTTTGTGTGTGCTTGGATCAACCAGGTTGCCTAGTAACACCAACCAGCCAGTCGGGTTAGGAAACTATCTGTTTTAGTTTACGAATTCCATCAATGAAGGTTTTTATATGGCTCAATTACTTGAACCAATCAGAAGCAAAAGCTTTTTAAATCTGGGCTCCTTGAGTGCTGTCACTGGTTATTACTGCCTTGCTGTTTAGCAAAAGTGCTTTTGGCTTTTTGAAGAGCATCCCAAGATATTAGTGGCATCTAATAGCATTACCTGGAGGAGACTGATGGCGCCAGTTAAAATGGCTGGCTTCTTTTCAATCTGGTGTGTCTAAAACAAGTGATTCTTTACAGCTCTTGCATCATGTTTTTTTAGCTATCTTTTGTTGACTAAGTGATTTTCTGACAGATGGATATTACCCAACGTACCGCAGACTGCTGCATTCACCAGCATCCATATTATCATTACCTTTTCCCCCGTTTGATGTACATTCCATTAAGATAATGCAAAAAATTATCATGCTTGCTAATTCTGCTTAATTATGCATGTGTCAGTCAAATCCATTGTAATGAACTAGTCTTAAGGTAATTAAATCCCTAGTGTACACATTGTGTTTGTATATTTTACGTTTGTTAACCCAGCCCATTAATCCCTCTGGATATATGATGCTAATTGCGTAATGAAACCCGTTGATAGTGTATGTTAAACATGCATGTGCCATTCAAACCAAAACAAAGTAGCTTTGTTTAACAATGATTTCATATCTGGCCTGATAGTTCAGTGTCGTAACAGCCAGGTGAATATAATAAGTAGCGTGGGACATTTTTGACAATGTCAATACCTTCAAATCAAAATCAAATTGTATTTTTATAGCCCTTCTTACATCAGCTGATATCTCAAAGWGCTGTACAGAAACCCAGCCTAAAACCCCAAACAGCAAGCAATGCAGGTGTAGAAGCACCTTGAACATAAGATTTCTAGATTGATACAATTAGATTTTTTCATTTCCAGCATAGTCAGAACATTGATTCCTAGCTTACATAAAATGTGGATATTATTTGGTGTTACAAGGTGTTGGTAGTCAGTAAAATAGCCTTGGGTACATATTGTTAAAAATAAATGTAATTAAGCTGCACTGTAAAAAGTTTAGTTTATTTATAAGACGGTTTCAAAAGCAAAACATTTAGTCATTATTTGTGTGCGTCTGTAAGTTGTTGTTCGTAATGTTTGTATTTGAAAAAGTTTTGTCCTCACCTAATCCCACCAACGCTTGTTATGTGTCCTGCCTGAGCCTTGTAAGCATATGAGAAGCTCTAACGTTCTTGTATAAAATCATTCTAACCTCCTGAATTATCACATTTCCACACATCCACATTACTTTAATCATTAAGCAAATCATGTTCTCTTGGTAGAGCTTGGGGAAACTAATTGCCACATTTGCACGACTAGCTACATCTCAAATCTGCAGATATAAAAATACCACAGAAATGACGAGTTTGCATAGAGATGAAAGCAGTCTGCCCATGCAAGCTGTCTATCAACTTGTGAAAGGAGCCATAGGGCATCTTAGTGACGGTGGAGAGAATAGGAAAAGCATTGTGAAGTGGCTGGTAAAGTTGGCTAGCCTGCTCAGGAGACAATAGGAAAAGCATTGTGAAGTGGCTGGTA
>NW_019942572.1:803589-821848 GCF_002910315.2 Salvelinus sp. IW2-2015 | reverse complement strand
ACCCATCTCATATGTATATGACTGTATCTATATCATTCTACTGCAATCTGCCATCTTTAATGTAATACATGTACCACTAGCCACTTAAACTATGCCCACTTATTATGTTACATACCCTACAGTACTCATCTCATATGTATATACCCGTAACTCTATACCCATCTACTGCATCTGCATGCCGTTCTGTTACCACCACTCATTCATATATCTTTAGTTTACAATAAATTTCCTTTTTCCCTTTACACTTGTGTGGTGTGTGTAAGGTATAGTTGTTGGAATTGTTAGGTTAGTATTACTTGTTGGTTATTGACTGCATTTGTCTGGAACTAGAAGCACAAGCATTTCGCTACACAATCGCTTAACATCTGCTAACCATGTTGTATGTTGGACTAATAACATTTGATTTGATTTGATTTGATAAATTGACGTTTATTTCCTGAATTTGTTTTCGCGAACCAATTTTACGTCAGGCAAATATTGGGTTAATTAGCATTACTACTAACCGAAGCTTTGATTGAATGAGTTGTGGTAACACAAAACATGGCTTGACTAAATTGCAACTATAACTATTTGTTTTGGAAGTATCACAGAAACTTACATCTATCAGCAGTATGTAGAAAACACAAGAGCAAGTCAATTCAGGGCAGGGCTGTTTTGACACGTTTGCCAGAGCTACTCACCGAGGTTACTTTACCTGATACAGACATAAATGTTCAATTGTAGCCTAACAGTACATTTCATGAAAATCAATTTGATGAGCTCCCGTACCTGACAGTTATACAAATTAAATAGAAGCATCCCCCAAAAACAGATTCATGTAGGACAGAGGTGGCAGGGAAAGCCCTAGTGGGTAGAGCGTCGGGCCAGTAAAAATGTAAAAATGTAAAAATCGTTGTTCTGCCGCCTGAGCAAGGCCAGTTACCCATTTGTTTCCCAGCAGCGTGGATGTCGATTAAGGCAGCCCCCCCCCCCCACCTCTATGATTCAGAGGAGTGGATTAAATGCGAAAGACACCATTTCAGTTGAGGCATTCAGTTGTAACAACTGACTATGTAATCCCCTTTCCCTAGTTGATAAACAGCTCTCTTAACCCAGGGAGGAAGCACAATAACACCTCTTCACTCAATTATACGCGGCCACTGAAATCACTGCTGCACTGGTAATGAAAGAAATAAGTTAAAAGAACCCCTTAAACTGAAGAAAGCAACGAAGATACACAAAACTGCCTCCGTTTAATCTCTGTGTATATTCTTTACTAAAATTTTGTTTTGCCGCGAGAAAAGGCAAAAAAAAGGTGGAGAAAAAAAAGTAAGATCAATGTTCTTAACCTCTGACAAGACGAACGTATTTTTCAATAATTCTTTCAATCATGACAAATCAAACTAGGAATCCCTTGAGTTTTAAAGACACGGAGCTGTTTTAGGAGTCACACTGAATATTTTTTCTTCCATTCTCTTTGTTGCTCTGCAATCCCTCTATACTCCTACTGGGCTTGTTGGGAAAGTCCTCCCGGTTGATGCCAGTAAAACGTTACCCATAACGTCCTAGCAGAAGTTTATGTAGTTTTTACTTGAGCACTCTGACAACGTATTAAGGATTGGGCCTCAAAGCATGGATTAACTCCAGGACATTTAAATAGATTGTGTTCATATATTATATAGTATTTTGCAAAAACAATAAGAAACACAGCTTCACTGAGTATTCGAAGAAGTAATTATTTTTTGCTACCGACACCCTGGTTCGAAATACAGACTGTACCACAACCCATAGGGGCGCGCACAAAACTGGCCTAGCCTTGTCTTTGGTCATTGTGGAATATGAATGTGTGAATTTTACCTGAAATTGCCTCGGTTAAATAAAGGTCAATTTTAAAAATGTTTTACATTTATGTTTTGAGATGATGTTTCTGAGATGAAAAATGTTTCTGAGATGATGTGACGAACGGCTAATCGACAGAACGTTTATCCTTCCTGTGTTCATGATGGACCGCTCTGAAAAACCTGTCTAATAGCATTTTAAGCTACCAAAACACATCAACGAGTCGGCTCTTCTGAACATCTGTCTGCATAGCAGCCATATGCCCTGGTAAGGCCTACAAAAGTTGTACTTGAAAAACCTTAAACTGTAGTTAAGTAAACATATACTACAGTAATCTATCAATACAACATCATGATGCCCTAGTGTAGACGCCTTTCCTGGCAGTCGAAGGAACCAAATCGCCATCTAAGCGCCCTCATGGTGGAACGATATTCATCATTTTTCAAAAATTTCATAAACATTATTTATGTTTAATCTCAGAAAAATCTGGATATTTTATATGTCAAACTGTTTTGTTAAAGTCTTCATGCCAGACCTTCTGTAATGTTACACTGTATAAAGTGTAATATTGGGAGGCAAACTATTAAAATGTAATACATTTTCGAACTCTATATCTGACATGGTACAGGTGTCTCATGTTTGTTGCCCATAACCATGTGGTGTGAGGTTTGTGTACTTGTTATTTCATAGTAGATGTGTTTAAGGACTACCAGAAACACGCACTTGTGGTGACCCTGATTTAGCCGCACTGCAGTTAACCCCCAGCCCTTATAGCTGTCTGCATACACCTGCATTCGGAAAGGATTCAAACACCCTTGAATTTTTCCACATTATGTTACGGTTACAGCCTTAATTTTAATTGGAAATGAAAATAGTTATTGTGCCCCATCAATCTTACACACCAAACCACCACATCATGACAAAGCACAATCTTTTTTGGTGATTATTTTTTTTATTTTTAAATGTTTTAAAATCTGAAAATGTGACATTAAACATAAGTAATTCAAGATTCTATACTCAGTCCTTTTTATGAAGCACCTTTGGCAGTGATTACAGCCATTGAGTCTCTTGGTAGGATTGCAGATCCTCCTCCAAGTTCTCGTCAGTTAGATGGGGAGAGCGTCGCTGCACAGGCTATTTTCAGGTCTCTCCAGAGTAGTTTGATCGGAATTCAGGTTCCGGGCACTGGCTGGGCCACTCAGGGAATCAGAGACTTGTCCCGAAGCCACTCCTGCATTGTCTTGGCTGTGTGCTTAGGCCGTTGTCCTGTTGGAAGGTAAACCTTCGCCCCAGACTGGAGGTCCCTGGTGCCAGTTTTCTTCAAGGATCTCTTCTCTATTCTTTGCTCCGTTCATCTTTCCCTCGGATACTGACTAGTCTCCCAGTCCGCTGCCACTGGGAAAAACATTCCTATAGCATTGATGCTGCAAACCACCATGCTTCCACCGTAGGGATGTGCAGGTTTTCCCCAGACGTGATGCTTGGCATTCAGGCTAAAGAGTTCAATCTTGTTTCTCAATGGTTCTGAGAGTCCAAAGCAGGCTGGTCATTGCCGTTTACTGAAACTGGCTTTCCGTCTGGCCACTCTATACAAAAAGCCCTGATTGGTGGAGGTGCTTCGGAGATGGTTGTCTTCTGGAAGGTTCTCCCATCTTCCACAAGGAAAATCTGGAGCTGTGTAAAAAGTGTCCATCGAGTTCTTTGGTCACCTCCCTGACCAAGGCCCTTCCCTCCCCCGATTGCTCCATTTGGCCGGGCGGCCAGTTCCTAGGAGGTTCTTGGTGGTTCCAAACATTCTTCAAAATTAAGAACGGTGGAGGCCAGTGATGTTCGGGGATTCAATACTGCAAAATGTTTTGTTACCTTCCCTAGATCTGTCCTCCGGACATAATCCTGTCTCGGATCTTCTACGGACAGTTCCTTTGACCTCAATGGCTTGGTTTTTGCTCTTAAAAATAAAGGAGGCTCTGAGGAGCTCAGATGCAAAAATGTAAATACCAACGTTTCGACAGCAAGCTGGTCTTCATCAGGGTGTAATCACAAACACTGGAGGATGACTCATTTATATATGTCAAAAGACACACAGTGTCTGTAATTCATGGCCAAGATGGCCTAATCTAATTGGTTAATTCTCAAATATTAAAATGGCATACAAGAACAGCATACGAAAAACGAATGGATAGGCAACATCATAGATTCATTTTAGACTACAAAGCTTACAAACAATTACAATGGCAAAGTCACACATAATCACAAGAATGGCTTAGATTCAAAAGTCTTACGTTTGAAGACCGAAGGAAGCAGGGCCTTTTAAATTAAAGATCAGGCAGGGCTCTCGTTTAATAAAATTATCAAGGTCACCCCTCTTCTAGGGAGGGTGACCATGATCGATGCCAAATATAATGCAGAGACGAAATCGAGTGGCCTTGCCTCCAAAAAGTTGGGAGGCCAAACTGGGTAGGTCAAGTTTTCTGCACCTGAATGGTGCTACGATGCTCCTGAGATAACCGTAACTTTTAATTTCACGCTATTGTTTTACCCCACATACTTTTTACCACAAGGACAAGTTATAAGATTAAATAACTTGCCTTAGTGGAGCAGGGATAACACCTTTCGATTGGGATCGATTTCCCTGTTTTGTGGGTGTTGAAAGATCTTACATTTATAAGTGCCATTGCATTGAGCCACAGCCATTACAGTTGTAATTTTCCACCAGTAGGGGCGCAAAATGACGTTGTTCCAGGAATGTCTTTGGGGTGGTAAATCAGAGTGTACCAATTGGTCTCTGAGATTTTCTGCTCCGCGAAATGGTTTTTGTTTTGCTCTTACATCACTGTCAACTGTGGGCTTATAACAGACAGTGTGTTCCTTTCCAATCATGGTCCAATCAATTGAATTTACCACAGGTGGACTCCAATCAAGTTGTGTAGAAGAACATCTCAATGATGACCAAATAAAACAGGAGGCACCTGAGGTCAATTTCGGAGACTTCATAGCAAAGGTCTGAATACTTATGTAAATAAGGTATTTCTGTTTTTATTTATTTTTTAAATCTTGCAACAATTTCCCCCAAAAATTTTTCATGCTGTTGGAATTGTGTGTAGAATTGATGAGCGATTTTGTATTTATATTAGTCCCATTTTAGAATAAGGCTGTAACGAACAAAATGTGAAAAAGTCAAGTTGTCTGAATACTTTCTGAATGCTCTGTATAGTCCATAAGCCCTGGTAGACCTACATAAATGGATGAACAACTGCAGTATACAGTAGAGTGTCTTTGCCTTGGCAGTGCATTTGTTTTCATTAGGGTGTAGTCGTCAACAGTACGGCTGTGTCCTGTAAAGGTGGCTTTGTTTTCCCTCAGGGTGTAAGTCGTCAACAGTATGGGCTGTGTCTTGTAAAGGTGCTTTGTTTCCCTCAGGGTGTTAGTCGTCAACAGTACGGGCTGTTGTCCTGTAAGGTGCTTTGTTTCCCTCAGGGTGTACGCGTCAAACAGTAGGGGGCTGGTCCTGAAAGGTGCTTGTTTCCCTCTGGGTGTAGTCATCAACAGTATGGGCTGTTGTCCTGTAAAGGTGGGTTTGTTTCCCTCTGGGTGTAAGTCGTCAAACAGTATGGGCTGTTGTCTTGTAAAGGTGGCTTTAGTTCCCTCCTGGGTGTAGTCGTCAACAGTATGGCTGTTGGTCTGTAAAGGTGGCTTTGTTTCCCTCTGGTGAGCGTCAACAGTATGGGGCTGTTGTCTTGTAAAGGGGCTTTGTTTCCCTCAGGGTGTAGTCGTCAACAGTATGGGCTGTTGTCCTTGAGGCTTGTTTCCCTCTGGTGTAGTCGTCAACAGTATGGCTGTGTTCCTGTAATTGTGGCTTTTGAGTGGAACCCATTACAGACTGGGCCCTCTGAAATAAACAATGTATTGATTTGATATATTCCAAACGCATCATATCACCTAAGTGATGTTTGTGCCTCCAGAGAGTCTCATCTTTATCCATCAAAAAATCTTAGACAGGGTCTTAGATATACACTAAAGTCAGAGTGATTATGCTGTTCTGTGTATTCATACAATGCTGCTGCTCAGATACTGCATGTCTACTAAGTACTATTCAAGGATTGAAACACAAAAAAAAGATGGAAGGTTAATAACAAACAATGAAAGTACAATATAGTACCAAACAATGACTCTTCACTCCAGACTATAACACTGGTCCTTCAAACCATGCGATCACAGAAAAAGTAATGTTCTCGCATGCTGTTGTACTGGTATAACAGAACAGTAACCAGGTAGGACATGATGCACCACTCACAATACAATTACTATTTTGTTCAGGGATATCTTTCTGCATTGCAGCGTTTCTTGGCATGTTCAAGGGGCCTTGGCAGAGCCCGGAAGAGAGAGATCTTGCCCTAATTTGGGTCACCGCTCGTTCCACACAGGAGGGCAACGACAGACCTTACACAGATCTAATCAGGGGAAAACACATATGTTAAATCGGTATTCACTTAAATTTAATTGGGCTAATTATTCCCCGCCTAATGGAGAGAAAAGGCAAGGTTTGACGTCTCAGTCCACAAAAACGTATTGCAGACAGGTGCTATATTGGAGGCCACCTGTCAAGATGATTGGTTTGAACTGGGGGAAAGTCTAAATGCACTGTGCTCCAGAGTAGAGGGAGTAGAGTGCTGTCTGCAGGGCAAGAAGTGGGCCATCGGTCTGACGGTGAGACAGTCCAGAGACTACATGGAGGAACAGACAGACACACAACATAACATAGACTACATGGAGGAACAGACAGACACACAACATAACATAGGAACAGACAGAAACACAACATAACATAGGAACAGACAGAACACAACATAAATAGGAACAGACAGACACACAACATAACATAGACTACATGGAGGAACAGACAGAAACACAACATAACATAGACTACATGGAGAACAGACAGACAACACAACATAACATAGGAACAGACAGACACACAACATAACATAACATAGACTACATGGGAACAGACAGAAACACAACATAACATAGACTACAATGGAGGAACAGACAGAAACACAACATAACATAGGAACAGACAGAAACACAACATAACATAGGAACAGACAGAAACACAACATAAATAGACTACATGGAGGAACAGACAGACACACAACATAACATAGGAACAGACAGAACACAACATAACATAGGAACAGACAGAAAACACAACATAACATAGGAACAGACAGAAACACAACATAACATAACAAAAATGTATTGGCATTTGCATTTGTTCTCAGTTTCAATAAAACGCTACGAATAGGTCAATTAATGTATTTATTTTAAAATATATTTTCATCATTATTACAGAAACACCGAAAACCGGGTCAGGAGTGGGAGGATGAAGAGGGTGAGAGGTTGAAAGTACACCGAATGGCCAAACTAGGTTTCACACCAAGTACCACAGACCCAGCAACAACAACACGTATCATCCCAAAACTAAACCGTTTGTTGAAACACTGACGAACAGGAGGGCTAATTATATTTAAAATTGTTATAATTACAGTTTAGCTATCAATATCATGATCTAGTCCCCTTGTTGCTTAGGGTGACATTTTGTTGGTCAGCCATTCCTGATTGTCCAAAACCACAACTGAGGGAGTCAGATTTGTCCATTTTAATTGTTATGTGGCATCAATGTTTAATATTCATCTGACTTTATGTGTAACTGGTTATGTTAATAGGATTTAAACTCAATTTATTCCACTGTCCTTCATGCATGATGTATTCTAATGGAACTAACTTGCTTTACAGCTGAATGGCAAGAGGTTAACAGTCCAATAGGTAGGACACCCAAAATACCAATTTGAACTTCAAACAGGACTTTCTCTCACTTCACATTGAGCAAGTAAATGTACAACAACTGGGAAGTGGAGCACTTTACCCCACGTCCTTAACCCAAATTATTATGAGCTATCATACTATAAATGACCATGGACAATTTCACTCTCCCCGGGGAGAGCCACTGGGAGAGCCAAGAGAGAGAGAACGAGAGAGAAGAGAGAGACAGAGAGAGAGAGAGGAGACAGAGAGAGAGAGAGACAGAGAGAGAGAGAGAGAGAGAGAGAGAGAGAGAGAGAGAGAGAGAGAGAGGAGAGAGAGAGAAGAGAGAGAGAGAGAGAGAAGAGAGAGAGAGAGAGAGAGAGAGAGAGAGAGAGAGAGAAAGAGAGAGAGAGAGAGGAGAGAAAGAGAGAAATAGAGAGAGAGAGAGAGAGAGAGAGAGAGAGAGAGAGAGAGAAGAAGAGAGAGAGAGAGAGAGAGATACACTCTGAGTTACTCCCTTTCATTTGTTGAAACAAGAGAGAATAATTAAGAATATAGAACAAGGCAGTTAAATTGCTGCAAAATACATGATACAAAAAAAAAAAAAAGAAGCCATACCAAACAAACCCTTGAATTTGAGTTGCTCATCTACTCTACTTGGATGTGGAAAGATTCCAGACATCTCTGAGGACCTCCTAGTTTCCCTCTCTGAGGACCTCCTAGTTTCCCTCCACTAGCTGCCCACCTCCTCCTTAATAAAACTAACATGCCTATTCCCCTGACAGTGATCCTCTGGACTGTTCAATGTTGAGCCTGAGTCTCCCAGCTAAAAGTCCTTCCAGCTTCACTAAATCTTTAACTGGAGAAGGTGCCATCATTGACATCCTGGTTGAATCCCAAACAGCACCCTATTCCCTATAAAATAGTGCACTACCTTTGACCAGGGCCTGACCAGGGCCTTCACAATGCTTTTCTTACTGTCCTGAGTAGGCTAGCTGACTATGCCAGCCACTTCACAATGCTTTTCCTATTCTCTCCTGAGCAGGCTAGCTGACTATGCCAGCCATTTCACAATGCTTTTCCTATTGTCTCCTGAGCAGGCTAGCCAACTTTACCGCCACTTCACAATGCTTTTCCTATTGTCTCCTGAGCAGGCTAGCCAACTTTACCAGCCACTTCACAATGCTTTTCCTATTCTCTCCTGAGCAGGCTAGCTGACTATGCCAGCCATTTCACAATGCTTTTCCTATTGTCTCCTGAGCAGGCTAGCCAACTTTACCAGCCACTTCACAATGCTTTTCCTATTGTCTCCTGAACAGGCTAGCCAACTATACCAGCACTTCACAATGCTTCTCCTATTCTCTCCTGAGCAGGCTAGCTGACTATGCCAGCCTTTTCACAATGCTTTTCCTATTGTCTCCTGAGCAGGCTAGCCAACTTTACCAGCCACTTCACAATGCTTTTTCCTATTCTCTCCTGAGCAGGCTAGCTGACTATGCCAGCCCCTTCACAATTGCTTTTCCTATTCTCTCCTGAGCAGGCTAGCTGACTATACCAGCCACTTCACAATGCTTCTCCTATTCTCTCCTGAGCAGCTAGCTGACTATGCCAGCCCCTTCACAATGCTTTTCCTATTCTCTCCTGAGCAGGCTAGCTGACTATACCAGCCACTTCACAATGCTTCTCCTATTCTCTCCTGAGCAGGCTAGCTGACTATACCAGCCACTTCACAATGCTTTTCCTATTCTCTCCTGAGCAGGCTAGCTGACTATGCCAGCCACTTCACAATGCTTTTCCTATTGTCTCCTGAGCAGGCTAGCTGACTATACCAGCCACTTCACAATGCTTCTCCTATTCTCTCCTGAGCAGGCTAGCTGACTATGCCAGCCCCTTCACAATGCTTTTCCTATTGTCTCCTGAGCAGGCTAGCCAACTATACCAGCCACTTCACAATGCTTTCCTATTCTCTCCTGAGCAGGCTAGCCAACTATACCAGCCACTTCACAATGCTTTTCCTATTCTCTCCTAACAGGCTAGCCAACTATTCTGTCTGTTCCTATGTTATGTTGTGTTTCTGTCTGTTCCTATGTTATGTTGTGTGTCTGTCTGTTCCTCCATGTAGTCTATGTTATGTTGTGTGTCTGTCTGTTCCTCCATGTAGTCTCTGGGACTGTCTCACCGTCAGACCGATGGCCCCACTTCTTGCCCTGCAGACAGCACTCTACTCCCTCTACTCTGGAGCACAGTGCATTTAGACTTTCCCCCCAGTTCAAACCAATCATCTTGACAGGTGGCCTCCAATATAGCACCTGTCTGCAATACGTTTTTGTGGGACTGAGACGTCAAACCCTTGCCTTTTCTCTCCATTAGGCGGGGAATAATTAGGCCAATTAAATTAAGTGAATACCGATTTAACATATGTGTTTTCCCCTGATTAGATCTGTGTAAGGTCTGTCGTTGCCCTCCTGTGTGGAACGAGCGGTGACCCAAATTAGGGCACAGATCTCTCTCTTCCCGGGCTCTGCCAAGCGCCCCTTGAACAATGCCAAGAAACGCTGCCAATGGCAGAAGATATCCCCTGAACAAAATAGTAATTGTAATTGTGAGTGGTGCATCAGTCCTACTGGTTACTGTTCTGTTATACCAGTACAACAGCATGCAGAGAAAACATTACTTTTTCTGTGATCGCCATGGTTTGAAGGACCAGTGATTATAGTCTGGAGTGAAGAGTCATTGTTTGGTACTATATTGTACTTTCATTGTTTGTTATTAACCTTCCATCTTTTTTTTGTGTTTCAATCACTTGAATAGTACTTAGTAGACATGCAGTATCTGAGCAGCAGCATTGTAGAAGTACACAGAACAGCATAATCACTCTGACTTTAAGTGTATATCTAAGACCCTGTCTAAGATTTTTGATTGGATAAATGAGACTCTCTGGAGGCACAAACATCACTTAGGTGATATGATGCGTTTGGAATATATCAAATCAATACATTGTTTATTTCAGAGGGCCCAGTCTGTAATGGGTTCCACTCAAAGCCACAATTACAGGACAACAGCCCATACTGTTGACGACTACACTCAGAGGGAAACAAAGCCACAATTACAGGACAACAGCCCATACCTGTTGACGACTACACCCTGAGGGAAACCAAAGCCACCTTTACAAGACAACAGCCCATACTGTTGACGACTACACCCAGAGGGAAACAAAGCCACCTTTACAGGACAACAGCCCATTACTGTTGACGACTACACCCAGAGGGAAACAAAGCCACCTTTACAAGACAACAGCCCATACTGTTTGACGACTACACCCAGAGGAAAACAAACCACCTTTACAGGAACAACAGCCCATACTGTTGATGACTACACCCAGAGAAACAAAGCACCCTTTACAGGACAACAGCCCCTACTGTTGACGACTACACCCTGAGGGAAACAAAGCCACCTTTACAGGACAACAGCCCGTACTGTTGACGACTACCACCCTGAGGGAAACAAAGCCACCTTTACAAGACAACAGCCCATACTGTTGACGACTACACCCTGAGGGAAACAAAGCCACCTTTACAGGACAACAGCCCGTACTGTTGACGACTACACCCTAATGAAAACAAATGCACTGCCAAGGCAAAGACACTCTACTGTATACTGCAGTTGTTCACTACCATTTATGTAGGTCTACCAGGGCTTATGGGACTATACAGAGCATTCAGAAAGTATTCAGACAACTTGACTTTTTCCACATTTTGTTACGTTACAGCCTTATTCTAAAATGGATTAAATAAATACAAAATCCTCATCAATCTACACACAATTCCAAAGCAAAAAAAATTTTGGGGGAAATGTTTGCAAGATTTATAAAAAATAAATAAAAACAGAAATACCTTATTTACATAAGTATTCAGACCCTTTGCTATGAGTCTCGAAATTGACCTCAGGTGCATCCTGTTTCCATTGGTCATCATTGAGATGTTTCTACAACTTGATTGGAGTCCACCTGTGGTAAATTCAATTGATTGGACATGATTTGGAAAGGAACACACCTGTCTGTATAAGGTCCCACAGTTGACAGTGCATGTAAGAGCAAAAACCAAAAACCATTTCGCGGAGCAGAAATCTCAGAGACCAATTGGTACACTCTGATTTACCACCCCAAGACATTCCTGAACAACGTCTATTTGCGCCCCTACTGGATGGAAATTACAACTGTAATGGCTGTGCTCAATGCAATGGCACTTATAAATGTAGATCCTTCAAACACCCACAAACAGGGAAATCGATCCCAATCAAAGGTGTTATCACCTGCTCCACTAAGGCAGTTATTTATCTTATAACTTGTCCTTGTGGTAAAAAGTATGTGGGTAAAACAAAGCGTGAATTAAAAGTACGTATCTCAGAGCATCGTAGCACCATCAGGTGCAGAAACTTGACCTACCCAGTTGGCCTCCCACTTTTTGGAGGCAGGCCACTCGATTTCGTCTCTGCATTATATTGGCATCGATCATGTCACCCTCCCTAGAAGAGGGGGTGACCTTGATAATTTATTGTTAAAACGAGAGCCTGCCTGGATCTTTAATTTAAAGGCCCTTGCTCCCTTCGGTCTCAACGTAGACTTTGATCTGAAGCCATTCTTGTGATTATTGTGACTTTGCCATTGTAATTGTTTGTAAGCTTGTGTAGTCTAAAATGAATCTATGATCGTATGCTATCCATTCGTTTTTCGTATGCTGTTCTTTGTATGCCATTTTAATATTTGAGAATTAACCAATGATATTAGGCCACTCTTGGCCATGATTACAGACACCTGTGTGTCTTTTGACACTATATAAATGAGTCATCCCTCAGTGTTTGTGATTACACCCTGATGAAGACAGCTTGGCTGTCGAAACGTTGGTATTTACATTTTTGCATCTGAGCTCCTAGAGCTCCTTTATTTTTAAGAGCAAAAACCAAGCCATGAGGTCAAAGGAACTGTCCGTAGAGATCCGAGACAGGATTATGTCGAGGCACAGATCTAGGGAAGGGTACCAAAACATTTTTGCAGTATTGAAGGTCCCCAAGAACGCACTGGCCTCCACCGTTCTTAATTTGAAGAAGTTTGGAACCACCAAGAACCTTCCTAGAACTGGCCGCCCGGCCAAACTGAGCAATCGGGGGAGAAGGGCCTTGGTCAGGGAGGTGACCAAGAACTCGATGGACACTTTTACACAGCTCCAGATTTCCTCTGTGGAGATGGGAGAACCTTCCAGAAGGACAACCATCTCCGAAGCACTCCACCAATCAGGGCTTTATGGTAGAGTGGCCAGACGGAAGCCAGTTCTCAGTAAACGGCACATGACAGCCTGCTTGGACTCTCAGACCATGAGAAACAAGATTGAACTCTTTAGCCTGAATGCCAAGCATCACGTCTGGGGGAAACCTGGCACCATCCCTACGGTGAAGCATGGTGGTTGCAGCATCATGCTATAGGAATGTTTTTCAGTGGCAGGGACTGGGAGACTAGTCAGTATCGAGGGAAAGATGAACGGAGCAAAGAATAGAGAGATCCTTGAAGAAAACCTGAGCACCCAGGACCTCAGTCTGGGGCGAAGGTTTACCTTCCAACAGGACAACGGCCCTAAGCACACAGCCAAGACAATGCAGGAGTGGCTTCGGGACAAGTCTCTGAATGTCCCTGAGTGGCCCAGCCAGTGCCCGGACCTGAATCCGATCCAACTACTCTGGAGAGACCTGAAAATAGCTGTGCAGCGACGCTCCCCATCTAACCTGACAGAACTGGAGAGGATCTGCAATCCTACCCAAGAAGACTCAAGGCTGTAATCACTGCCAAAGGTGCTTCATAAAAAGGACTGAGTATAGAATCTGAATACTTATGTTAATGTCACATTTCAGATTTTAAAACATTTTAAAAAATAAAAAATAAATCCCAAAAAAAGATTGTGCTTTGTCATGATGTGGTGTTGTGTGTAGATTGATGGGGCAAATAAACTATTTCATTCAATTAAAAATAAGGCTGTAACGTAACATAATGTGGAAAAATTCAAGGGGTTTGAATCCTTTCCGAATGCAGTGTATGCAGACAGCTATAAGGGCTGGGGTTACTGCAGTGGGCTAAATCAGGGTCACACAGTGTGTTTCTTGGTAGTCTTAAACACATCTACTATGAAATAAAAGTATCCACCTCACACACATGGTTATGGGCACAAACAATGAAGACACCTGTACCATGTCAGATATAGAGTTGAAATGTATTACATTTTATAGTTTGCCTCCCAATATTACACTTTATACAGTGTACATTACAGAAGTCTGCAGAAGACTTTAACAAAACAGTTTGACATATAAATACCAGATTTTCTGAGATTAAACATAAATAATGTTTATGAAATTTTGAAAAATATGAATATCGTTCCACCCATGAGGGCGCTAGAGGGCGATTTGGTCCTTCGACTGCAGGAAAGGCGTCTACACTAGGGCATCATGATGTGTATTGATAGATACTGTAGTATATGTTACTTAACTACAGTTAAGGTTTTTCAAGTACAACTTCTGTAGGCCTACCAGGGCATATGGCTGCTATGCAGACAGATGTCAGAAGAGCATCGTGATGTGTTTGGGTAGCTTAAAGTGCTATTGACAGTTTTTCAGAGCGGTCCATCATTGAACACAGGAAGGATAACGTTCTGTCGATTAGCCGTTCGTCACATCATCTCAGAAACATTTTCATCTCAGAAACATCATCTCAAAAACATAAATGTAAAACATTTTTAAAATTGAACCTTTATTTAACGAGGCAAGTCAGGTAAAATTCACACATTCATATTCACAATGACCAAGACAAGGCTAGGCCAGTTGTGCGCCGCCCTATGGGTTGTGGTACAGTCTGTATTCGAACCAGGGTGTCTGTAGCAAAAAATAATACTCTTCAATACTCAGTGAAGCTGTGTTCTTATTGTTTTTGCAAAATACTATATAATATATGAACACAATCTATTTAAATGTCCTGGAGTTAATCCATGCTTTGAGGCCCAATCCTAATACGTTGTCAGAGTGCTCAAAGTAAAACTACATAAACTTCTGCTAGGACGTTATCGGTAACGTTACTGGCATCACCGGGAGGTCTTTCCCACAAGCCCAGTAGAGTATAGAGGGATTGCAGAGCAACAAAGAGAATGGAGAAATATCAAGTGTGACTCCTAAACAGCTCCGTGTCTTTAAAACTCAAGGGATTCCTAGTTTGATTTGTCGATGATGAAAGAATTATGAAAATACGTTCGTCTTGTCAGAGTTAAGAACATTTGATCTTACTTTTTTTCTCCACCTTTTTTTTGCCTTTCTACTGCAGGCAAAACAAAATGTAGTAAAGAATATACACAGAGATAAAACGAGGAGTTTGTGTATCTTCGTTGCTTTCTTCAGTTTTAAGGGGTTCTTTTAACTTATTTCTTTCATACAGTGCAGCAGTGATTCAGTGGCCCGTATATTGAGTGAAAGAGTGTTATTGTGCTTCTCCCTGGGTAGAGAGCTGTTTATCAACTAGGGAAAGGGGGATACATAGTCAGTTGTACAACTGAATGCCGTCAACTGAAATGTGTCTTTCGCATTTAATCCAACTCCTCTGGCATAGGTTTAAATGGCTAGTGGTACATGTATTACATAAAGATGGCAAGATGCAGTAGATGATATAGAGTACAGTATATACATATGAGATGGGTAATGTAGGTATGTAAACATTATATTAAGTGGCATTGTTTAAAGTGGCTAGTGGTACATTTTTACATAATTTCCATCAATTCCCAATTTTAAAGTGGCTGGAGTTGAGTCAGTATGTTGGCAGCGGCCGCTAAATGTTAGTGGTGGCTGTTTAACAGTCTGATGGCCTTGAGATAGAAGCTGTTTTTCAGTCTCTCGGTCCCTGCTTTGATGCACCTGTTACTGACCTCGCCTCTGGATGATAGCGGGGTGAACAGGCAGTGGCTTGGTGGTTGTTGTCCTTGATGATCTTTATGGCCTTCCTGTGACATCTGGTGGTGTAGGTGTCCTGGAGGGCAGGTAGTTTGCCCCTGGTGATGCGTTCTGCAGACTCACTACCCTCTGGAGAGCCTTACGGTTTGTGGGCGAGCAGTTGCCGTACCAGGCGGTGATACAGCCCGACAGGATGCTCTCGATTGTGCATCTGTAGAAGTTTGTGATGCTTTTGGTGACAACCCGAATTTCTTCAGCCTCCTGAGGTTGAAGAGCGCTGTGCTGCGCCTTCTTCACAACGCTGTCTGTGTGGGTGGACCAATTCAGTTTGTCCGTGATGTGTACACCGAGGAACTTAAAACTTTCCACCTTCTCACTACTGACCCGTCGATGTGGATAGGGGGGTGCTCCCTCTGCTGTTTCCTGAAGTCCACAATCATTCTCCTTTGTTTTGTTGACGTTGAGTGTGAGGTTATTTTCCTGACACCACACTCCGAGGGCCCTCACCTCCTCCCTGTAGGCCGTCTCGTCGTTGTTGGTAATCAAGCCTACCACTGTAGTGTCATCCGCAAACTTGATGATTGAGTTGGGGCGTGCATGGCCACGCAGTCGTGGGTGAACAGGGAAGTACAGGAGAGGGCTCAGAACGCACCCTTGGGGCCCCAGTGTTGAGGATCAGCGGGGTGGAGATGTTGTTACCTACCCTCACCACCTGGGGGCGCCCGTCAGGAAGTCCAGGACCCAGTTGCACAGGGCGGGGTCGAGACCCAGGGTCTCGAGCTTGATGACGAGTTTGAGGTACTATGGGGTTTAAATGCTGAGCTGTAATCGATGAACAGCATTCTCACATGGGTATTCCTCTTGTCCAGATGGGTTTAGGGCAGTGTGCAGTGTGGTTGCATTGCGGCGTCTGTGGACCTATTGGTCGGTAAGCAAATTGGAGTGTCTAGGTGTCCGGTAGGGTGGAGGTGATATGGTCCTTGACTAGTCTCTCAAAGCACTTCATGATTACGGAAGTGAGTGCTACGGGGCGGGTAGTCGTTTAGCTCAGTTACCTTAGCTTCTTGGGAACAGGAACAATGGTGGCCCTCTTGAAGCATGTGGAACAGCAGACTGGGATAAGGATTGATTGAATATGTCCGTAAACACACCAGCCAGCTGGTCTGCGCATGCTCTGAGGACGCGGCTGGGAATGCCGTCTGGGCCTGCAGCCTTGCGAGGGTTAACACGTTTAAATGTTTTACTCACCTCGGCTGCAGTGAAGGAGAGCCCGCAGGTTTTGGTAGGGGGCCGTGTCAGTGGCACTGTATTGTCCTCAAAGCGGGCAAAAAAGTTGTTTAGCCTGTCTGGGAGCAAGACATCCTGGTCCGCGACGGGGCTGGTTTCTTTTTTGTAATCCGTGAATTGACTGTAGACCCTGCCACATACCTCTTGTGTCTGAGCTGTTGAATTGCGACTCGATTTTGTCTCTGTACTGGGACCTTAGCCTGTTTGATTGCCTTGCGGAGAGAATAGCTACACTGTTTGTATTCGGTCATGCTTCGGTCACCTTGCCCTGGTTAAAAGCAGTGGTTCGCGCTTTCAGTTTCACGCGAATGCTGCCGTCAATCCACGGTTTCTGGTTTGGGAATGTTTTATCGTTGCTGTGGGTACGACATCGTCAATGCACTTCCTAATGAACTCGCTCACCGAATCAGCATATTCGTCAATATTGTTGTGACGCGATGCGGAACATATTCCAATCCGCGTGATCGAAGCAGTCTTGAAGCGTGGATTCAGATTGGTCGGGCCAGCGTTGGACAGACCTGAGCGCGGGAGCTTGTTGTTTGAGGTTCTGTGTGTAGGCTGGAATCAACAAAATGAGAGTCGTGGTGCAGCTTTTCCGAAAGGGGCGGGGCGGGGGTGATGGAGGGCGGTGCGCGAGAGATTGGGGTTAACAAGTGCTAGGGTTGTTTCCAGCCGTGTGAGCACAGTCGATATGCTGATAGAGATTTAGGTGAGTTGTTTGTTAGATTAGCCTGTTAAAATCCCCAGCTACGATGAATGCAGACTCAGGGGTTGGTGGTTACCCGCCCCGCCGCCCCCCCGGCCGTCGTCCGTTTTACAAAATGTCAGATAAAGTTCTTCAGTCCGAGTCGATGTGTCTGCTGGGGTTGGAATGAGTATGAGCGCGGGGTGAGTGTTGAAGAGATTCGCGCTGTAGATAATCGGCGCACATTGGTTGTGAGGAGTTCTGAGGATCAAGGGTGAACAGATGCTTGCTTCCTGTGTGTTGTTATGAGATCACACCACTTCCGTTTCAATATGAAGCATGACGCGCGCCCCACCGCTCTCTTGAGGCGGAGAGTGTTGTGTGCGTGTGCGCGCCATGAGAGAAGCGTGCGCGAGCGGAGCTGCGCGGTGGGCGTCCTGAGTTAGCCCCATGTTTCGAAGGGCAGCGAGCGGGCGGCGGGGCGGCGCGCGGCCCCCCCCCCGCCCCGCCCCGGCCTTGAATCCCTGATGCTCTCCTGAAATGCTACCCTGCTCGGATTCATCAACCTTATTCGTCAAGAGACTGCACATTGCGAGGAGTATGCTAGGAGTGGAGCGCGATGTGGCCGTCTCCGAAAGCTGACACGAGACCGCCTCGTTTTCCCCTTTTTCGGCGTCGCAAGTCGCGGGT
>NW_019942572.1:789852-803564 GCF_002910315.2 Salvelinus sp. IW2-2015 | reverse complement strand
AATCATAGAGGTGGGGGGGGGGGGGCTGCCTTAATCGACATCCACGGCTGCTGGGAAACAATGGGTTAACTGCCTTGCTCAGGGGCAGAACAACCGATTTTTACATTTTTACATTTTTACTGGCCCGACGCTTCTACCCACTAGGCTTCTTCCTGCCACCTCTGTCCTACATGAATCTGTTTTTGGGGGATGCTTCTATTTAATTTGTATAACTGTCAGGTACGGGAGCTCATCAAATTGATTTCATGAAATGTACTGTTAGCTACAATTGAACATTTATTGTCTGTAATCAGGGTAAAGTAACCTCGGTGAGTAGCTCTGGCAAACGTGCAAACAGCCCTGGCCCTGAATGACTTTCTTGTGTTTCTACATACTGCTGATAGAGTAAGCTGTGATACTTCCAAAACAAATAGTTATAGTTGCAATTAGTCAAGCCATGTTTGTGTGTACACAACTCATTCAATCAAGCTTCGGTTAGTAGTGAATGCTAATTAAACCCAATATTTGCCTGACGTAAAATTGGTTCGCGAAACAAATCAGGAAATAAACGTCAATTTATCAAATCAAATCAAATCAAATGTTATTAGTCACATACACATGGTTAGCAGATGTTAATGCGAGGTGTAGCGAAATGCTTGTGCTTCTAGTTCCGACAATGCAGTAATAACCAACAAGTAATCTAACCTAACAATTCCACAACTACTACCTTACACACACACACAAGTGTAAAGGGATAAAGAATATGTAATAAAGATATATGAATGAGTGGTGTACAGAACGGCATGGCAGATGCAGTAGATGGTATAGAGTACGGTATATACATATGAGATGAGTACTGTAGGGTATGTAAACATAAAGTGGCATAGTTTAAAGTGGCTAGTGGTACATGTATTACATAAAGATGGCAAGATGCAGTAGATGATATAGAGTACAGTATATACATATGAGATGGGTAATGTAGGGTATGTAAACATTATATTAAGTGGCATTGTTTAAAGTGGCTAGTGGTACATTTTTACATAATTTCCATCAATTCCCATTTTAAAGTGGCGGAGTTGAGTCAGTATGTTTGCAGCGGCCGCTAAATGTTAGTGGTGGCTGTTTAACAGTCTGATGGCCTTGAGATAGAAGCTGTTTTTCAGTCTCTCGGTCCCTGCTTTGATGCACCTGTACTGACCTCGCCTTCTGGATGATAGCGGGGTGAACAGGCAGTGGCTTGGGGGTTGTTGTCCTTGATGATCTTTATGGCCTCCCTGTTGATCTCTCTTCTTGTGTCTGGGATCAGATCCATTGTATTGGGTGGAAGGCAAAACACTGGATCCGTTTCGGGAAAGTCATATTCCTGGTAGGAACGATGATGAGTTGACGTTAATCGTATATTCAGTAGTTCCTCCCGACTGTATGTAATGAAACCTAAGATTACCTGGGGTACCGATGTAAGAAATAACACATAAAAAAACAAAAAACTGCATATTTTCCAAGGAACGCGAAGCGAGGCGGCCATCTCTTTTCGGCACCGGAAGTACCCGGCGCCGAAAAGTGACTATGTCACTGACATAGTGTATGCATTAAACAGCAAAAAGGTTAACAGCAAAATTATAATTTCTTGTAAAGATAAAGAACAGTAGATGCCTAATTATTAAATTTGAACTAAAATCACTGACACAATATTATTCTATAGATTATCAAAGAATAGAGCAGTGGCAGAACTAGTTGGATTGGACAGCAGGCTGATCATGTGACCTCTGAATGACTGCTGAGAGTTTGTCCCATGTACATAATACCACATGGGCAGACCGGCCCAACGGCATGATATTGATGTTTATTTGCAAACTTCTTATGCAAATACCCTGCCTTTTACAAGATACTGCCGCTTTGTTAGTAGGAAAAGCATGGAACTAACTATTTATATGTTATGTCAGGTTTAGAGAACAGGCCGAGTCTAGGCTGTTATGGTCATAGAATTAGGAATTAAATACAGGATCTCTATGATCATAGAGGGGTTGGGCATTGTCTTCCTCCTGTACTGATCTGTCTTGTATCTCTCAAAAGGTAATGGGATTGATCAAAAGTAATACGGCTGCAATGTGCTGTATAATGGTAAAAAAAAATATATAACCTACAGATATAGGATCTTAATTTGATCACTATTCTGTTGCTGAGAATTTCACTATACAGTAGGACATTTCAACTTGTGCTGTATTCAAGGTTTAAAAAAAAAGTTTTTAATTTCCACTTTAAAATGTCAGACTTGATTTGTCATAACCAAAAATGTATCAACCCTACAACTTTTTTTTTTAAATTAATTATAATCCACCCAATAATTCACATTTCCTGTTGCTGCAGTATAATTTTCCTACTGTAGCAAACTGGCTCCAATTAAGATCCTATATCTGTAGGTAACCTAATGACCTATTGAACCCCATTTTCATCCTCAAAACAGGCAGAATTAAACAAAGCTAAAACAATACATCTGAAAATAATGTTAATGTGTTTTGATTAGGGAAGTCTTAGTCGCACCATTTCACATCTAGCTAAAAAAGTTTTGTGCTTGACGGAGCAGTATTTCTGAAGTCTGACAATGTGCACGACAATTAGCTTAAATTTGTCCATTAGCTTGCTTATGTAGCTCTTAGCCAGTCACTTCGTATGAAATGAATAGGACGCTAACCTAGTGCACACACTCAATGCTGAACACCAAATGTTTCCTCCATCTGCTAGCTAGTACGTGAGCTATTTTAGCGAACGTTATTTGATCACAATGGAATGAGTTTTAAAGAAGCAGATAGCCTGTTCTGACACATGTCCGTAGCCTCCAGTCAGCTGCTGCTGTGCTCAGCTGACCCCAACATTAGTAACTATAACCATGTGGAGAGACATGCTGCTCTACGAACTGATTTCTGATAACAGTTCCTCTTTATTTTTGGGCAGCATGTCTACAACTTCAGGGCAAGCTTAGCAAGCTGTTTATTTGTCAGTAACGGTAAAGCTAGCCAGCTAAGTTAGTAAGCTAGCTACAACAAGTTGGCTAAGCAACTGATCACACTCGTGGTGACGGACGTGGTTCCACATCATCTTAGTCACCACTTTGTTTTATTTTCTCTGAAATTAAAGACAATGATGGGAGAGTACTTTTCTGTAAATGGTACTTGACATGTTTAGGACATGTTAGTAGGATAATTATGATGATGTGACTGTGTAGTATCACTGTGGTTTCTAAACCAATATGCACAGACAGGTGGCAGTGGCTGGGCTTATTGTAATATAATTACAGTAGCAGTGGCTGGGCTTATTGTAATATAATTACAATAGCAGTGGCTGGGCTTATTGTAATAGAGTTACAGAGGCAGTGGCTGGTCTTATTGTATACATAATTACAATAGCAGTGGCTGGGCTTATTGTAATAGAATTACAGTAGCAGTGGCTGGGCTTATGTGTTAATAGAGTTACAGTAGCAGTGGCTGGGCTTATTGTAATAGAGTTACAGAGAGCAGTGGCTGGTCTTATGTATACATAATTACAATAGCAGTGGTTGGGCTTATTGTAATAAGAGTTACATTGTAGTGGCTGGGCTATTGTAAAAGAATTACAGTAGCATGTGGCTGGGCTTATTGTAATAGAGTTACAGTAGCAGTGGCTGGGCTTATTGTAATAGAGTTACAGTAGCAGTGGCTGGGTTATTGTAATAGAGTTACAGAGGCAGTGGCTGTCTTATGTTATACATAATTACAATAGCAGTGGCTGGCGTTATTGTAATAGAGTTACATTGGTAGTGGCTGGGCTTATTGTAAACGAATTACAGTAGCAGTGGCTGGGCTTATGTAATAGAGTTACAGTAGCAGTGGCTGGCTTATTGTAATAAGTTACAGTAGCAGTGCTGTTATGTATATAATAGCATAGCAGGCTGGGCTTATTGTAATAGAGTTACAGAGGCAGTGGCTGGTGCTTATTGTATACATAATTACAATAGCAGTGGCTGGGCTTATTTAATAGATGACATGGTAGTGCTGGTATTGTAATATAATTACAGTAGCAGTGGTGGCTTATTGTAAGAGTTACAGTAGCAGTGGCTGGGCTTATTGTAATAGAGTTACAGTAGCAGTGGCTGGGTTTATTGTAATATAATTACAGTAGCAGTGGCTGGGCTTATTTAATAGAGTTACAGAGGCAGTGGCTGGGCTTATTGTAATATAATACAATAGCAGTGGCTGGGCTATTGTAATAGATTACATTGGTAGGCTGGGCTTATTGTAATATAATTTACAGTAGCAGTGGCTGGGCTTATTGTAATAGAGTTACATTGTAGTGGCTGGCTTATTGTATATAAGTTAGCATGCAGTGGCTGGGCTTATTGTATAGAGTTACATTGGTAGTGGCTGGGCTTATTGAATATAATTACAGTAGCAGTGGCTGGGCTTATTGTAATAGATACATTGGTATGGCTGTGTTATTGTAATTAATTACAGTAGCAGTGGCTGCTTATTGTAATAGAGTTACATTGGTAGTGCTTGGCTTATGTAATAGAATTCAGTAGCAGTGGCTGCTTATTGTAATAGAGTTACATTGTAGTTGCTGGGCTTATTGTATATAATTACAGTAGCAGTGGCTGGGCTTATTGTAATAGAGTTACATTGGTAGTGGCTGGGCTTATTGTAATAGAGTTACAGTGTAGTGGCTGGGATTATTGTTAATATAATTACATAGCAGTGGCTGGGCTTATTGTAATATAGTTACATTGTAGTGGCTGGTTATTGTAATATAATTACAGTAGCAGTGGCTGGGCTTATTGTAATAGATTACATTGGTAGTGGCTGGGCTTATTTTAATAGAGTTACATTGTAGGCTGGGATTATGTAATATAATACAGAGCAGTGGCTGGGCTTATTGTAATATAGTTACATTGGTAGTGGCTGGGATTATTGTAATATAATTACAGTAGCAGTGGCTGGGCTTATTGTAATAGAGTTACATTGTAGTGGCTGGCTATTGTAATAGAGTTACCTTGTAGTGGCTGGGATATGTAATAAGTTACATTGGTAGTGGCTGGCTATTGTAATATAATTACAGTAGCAGTGGCTGGCTTATTGTAATAGAGTTACATTGGTAGTGGCTGGGCTTATTGTAATATAATTACAGTAGCAGTGGCTGGGCTTATTGTAATAGAGTTGCATTGGTAGTGGCTGGGCTTATGTAATATAATTACAGTAGCAGTGGCTGGCTTATTGTAATAGAGTTACATTGGTAGTGGCTGGGCTTATTGTAATATAATTACAGTAGCAGTGGCTGAGCTTATTGTAATAGAGTTACATTGGTAGTGCTGGATTATTGTAATAGAATTACAGTAGCAGTGGCTGAGCTTATTGTAATAGAGTTACATTGGTAGTGGCTGGCTTATTGTAATATAATTACAGTAGCAGTGGCTGGCTATTGTAATAGAGTTACATTGGTAGTGGCTGGGCTTATTGTAATAAGATTACATTGGTAGTGGCTGGATTATTGTAATATAATTACAGTAGCAGTGGCTGGGCTTATTGTAATATAGTTACATTGGTAGTGGCTGGATTATTGTAATATAATTACAGTAGCAGTGGCTGGGCTTATTGTAATAGAGTTACATTGGTAGTGGCTGGGATTATTGTAATAGGTTACATTGTAGTGGCTGGGCTATTGTTAATAGAAGTTACATTGTAGTGGCTGGGCTTATTGTAATATAATTACAGGTAGCAGTGGCTGGGCTTATTGTAATAGAGTTACATTGTAGTGGCTGGGTTTATTGTAATAGAGTTACATTGGTAGTGCTGGGATTATTGTAATAGAGTTACATTGGTAGTGGCTGGGTTTATTGTAATATAATTACAGTTGCAGTGGCTGGGCTTATTGTAATAGAGTTACATGGTAGTGGCTGGGCATTTGTATAAAGTTACATTGGTAGTGGCTGGGATTATTGTAATAGAGTTACATTGAGTGCTGGATTATTGTAATAGAGTTACATTGGTAGTGGCTGAACTTATTGTATAGATTACATTGGTAGTGGCTGGCCTTATTGTAATTAATTACAGTAGCAGTGGCTGGCTTATTGTAATAGAGTTACATTAGTAGTGGCTGGGATATTGTAATAAGTTACATTGGTAGTGGCTGGGATTATTGTATATAATTACAGTAGCAGTGGCTGGGTTATTGTAATATAGTTACATTGGTAGGGCTGGGCTTATTGTAATATAATTACAGTGCATGTCTGGGCTTATTATAATAGAGTACATTGAAGTGCTGGGATTATTGTAATATAATTACAGTAGCAGTGGCTGATTTATTGTAATATAGTTACATTGGTAGTGGTGGATATTTTAATATAATTACAGTAGCAGTGGCTGGGCTTATTGTAATTATAGTTACATTGGTAGTGTGCGGCTTATTGTAATATAATTACAGTAGCAGGGTGTGTTATTGTAATAGAGTACATTGGTAGTGGCTGGGATTATTGTAATATAATTACAGTAGCAGTGGCTGGCTTATTGTAATATAGTTACATTGGTAGTGGCTGGGATTATTGTAATATAATTACAGTAGCAGTGGTGGCTGGGCTATTGAATAGT
This sequence comes from Salvelinus sp. IW2-2015, assembly GCF_002910315.2. Lineage (NCBI taxonomy): Eukaryota > Metazoa > Chordata > Actinopteri > Salmoniformes > Salmonidae > Salvelinus > Salvelinus sp. IW2-2015. Next base: position 796,971 of record NW_019942572.1, on the reverse strand, counting down.
TACATTGTAGTGCTTGTTATTGTAATAGAGTTACATTGGTAGTGGCTGGGATTATTGTAATATAATTACAGTAGCAGTGGCTAGGCTTATGTAATATAGTTACATTGGTAGTGGCTGGCTTATTGTAATATAATTACAGTAGCAGTGGCTGGGCTTATTTTATTAGATTACATCTGTAGGCTTGTGTTTATGTAATAGAGTTACTTTGGTAGTGGCTGGGCTTATTGTAATAGAGATTACATTGGTATGGCTGGATTTAAGAGTTATTGTGGCTGGATATTAGATAGAGTTACATTGGTAGTGGCTGGATTATTGTAATAGATTACATTGGTAGTGGCTGATTTATATAATGATTACATTGGTAGTGGCTGGTATTTGTAATAGATTACATTGGTAGTGGCTGGGCTTATTGTAATAGATTACATTGGTAGTGGCTGGGGATTATTGTAATAGAGTTACATTGGTAGTGGCTGGGTTATTGTAATATATTACATTGGTAGGTGGGCTTGTTTATTGTAATAGATTACATTGTAGTGGCTGGGTTTATTGTAATAGATTCATGGGTAGTGGCTGGGATTATTGTAATAGAGTTACATTGGTAGTGGCTGGGATTATTGTAAATAGAGTTACATTGGTAGTGGCTGGTATTATTTATAGTATATTCTATAGTTATTATATAGTAGTATGAGTACTTGGTAGTGGCTGGGATTATTGATAGAGTTACATTGGTAGTGGCTGGGATATTGTAATAGAGTTACATGGTATGGCTGGTTATTGTAATAATTACATTGGTAGTGGCTGGGATTATTGTAATAGATTACATTGGTAGTGGTGGGATTATTGTAATAGATTACATTGGTAGTGGCTGGGATTATTGTAATAGAGTTACATGGTAGTGGCTGGATTATTATGGCTGAATTGTTTCAAACTTGCACTGGAAGGAGAAGGCGGCGCCAGAGCCAGTCAGAGGCAGGAGAGCCAGTCAGAGACAGGGAGAGCCAGGCAGAGACAGTCTGAGCCAGTCAGAGGCAGGAGAGACAGTCAGAACAGGAGAGCCAGTCAGAGACAGGGAGAGCCAGTCAGAGACAGTCTGAGCCAGTCAGAGGCAGTCTGAGCCAGTCAGAGGCAGAGAGACAGTCAGAACAGTCTGAGCATCAGAGACAGGAGAGCCAGTCAGAGGCAGGAGAGCCAGTCAGAGCAGGGAGAGACAGCGAGACAGTCTGAGCCAGTCAGAACAGGAGAGCCATCAGAGACAGTCTGAGCCAGTCAGAGACAGGAGAGCCAGTCAGAGACAGGAGACATCAGAGACAGTCTGAGCCAGTCAAGACAAGAGCAGTCAGGACGATCTGAGCAGTCAGAGACAAGGAGACCAGTCAGAGACAAGGAAAGCCAGTCAGAGACAGGAGAGCCAGTCAGAGACAGGGAGAGCCAGTCAGAGACAGGGAGAGCCAGTCAGAGACAGGAGAGCCAGTCAGAGACAGGAGCCAGTCAGAGACAGTCGAGCAGTCAGAGGACAGGACGTCAGAGACAGGACCAGTCAGACAGGAGAGCCAGTCGAGACAGGAGGAGCCAGTCAGAGACAGTGAGCCAGTCAGAGACAGGGAGAGCCAGTCAGACAGGGAGAGCCATCAGACAGGGAGAGCCAGTCAGAGACAGGGAGAGCCAGTCAGAGACAGTCAGAGACAGGGAGAGCCAGTCAGAGACAGGGAGGAACAGAGACAGGGAGAAGCCATTGCTATCTCTTGTTTAAAGAATCTGTCAGATTGAAAGCACAAGCGCTCGCTGAGCTCTTTGTATGCCTGGTAGAAGACAACAGCTTGACGTTCGTTTCAAGAGTGTTTCAAACCTAGGGGAGAGGTAGCCAGTGCGGAAGAGGAATCTAGGTAGAACACAGAGCAGTTCACTCATGCAAGATCAATTACATTATCTGGATTTCATTAACCTCCCTATCTACTGTTACTCATTCAAGACTGTGCAAAAGAACACACTTCTAACGCCCACTGTACATTTATCTATCACAGTTATTCAAATGCCCAATAGAAATACAGACATTACATTCATCTGAAATGAAGGACAGTATGATACATTACACGTTATCTCATTACCATCAACTATCTCGTTCACCCACTGTACATTTGAGACTCTCCTCACTGTACCTCAACTACCTTCGTATCCCTGCACATTGACTCAGTACCTCAACTACCTCGTACCCCTGCACATTGACTCAGTACCTCAATAACTACTACCCTACATGACTCGTACTCAATACCTCGTACCTCTGCACATTGACTCAGTACCTCAACTACCTCTACCCTGCACATTGACTCAGTACCTCAACTACCCCGTACCCCTGCACATTGATCAGTACCTCAACTACCTCGTACCCCTGCACATTGACTCAGTACCTCAACTACCTCGTACCCCTGCACATTGACTCAGTACCTCAACTACCTCGATCCCTGCACATTGACTCAGTACCTCAACTACCTCACCTGCACATTGACTCAGTACCTCAACTACCTCTACCCTGCACATTGACTCAGTACCTCAACTACCTCGTACCCCTGCACATTGACTCAGTACCTCAACTACCTCGTACCCCTGCACATTGACTCAGACCTCAACTACTCGTACCTGCACATTGACTCATACCTCAACTACCTCATACCCCTGCACATTGACTCAGTACCTCAACTACCTCATACCCCTGCACATTGACTCAGTACCTCAACTACCTCGTACCCCTGCACATTGACTCAGTACCTCAACTACCTCGTACCCTGCACATTGACTCAGTACCCTCAACTACCTCGTACCCCTGCACATTGACTCAGTACCTCAACTACTCGTACCCTCACACATTGACTCAGTACCTCAACTACCTCATACCCCTGCACATTGACTCCGTACCTCAACTACCTCGTACCCCTGCACATTGACTCAGTACCTCAACTACCTCATACCCTGCACATTGACTCAGTACCTCACTACCTCACCCCTTACACATTTGACTCAGTACCTCAACTACCTCGTACCCCTGCACATTGACTCAATACCTCCACTACCTCATACCCCTACACATTGACTCAGTACCTCAACTACCTCGTACCCCTGCACATTGACTCAGTACCTCAACTACCTCGTACCCCTGCACATTGACTCAGTCCCTCAACTACCTCATACCCCTGCACATTGACTCAGTACCTCAACTACCTCGTACCCCTGCACATTGACTCAGTCCCTCAACTGCCTCATACCCCTGCACATTGACTCAATACCGGTCCTCCTTGTAGTGTGTATAGCCTCATTATTATCTTCTTTTTTACTCTGCATCATTGGGAAAATGGTTTTTAAGTAAGCATTTCAAGGTAATCTCTACTTTTGTTGAATTTGACAGGTGTGACAAATACATTTGATTTGATTGGTTTTGACAAAGCACATTAAAACAAATCCCAAATGTGCCTTGCACATCGTGGTCATTATTTTTCAAGACAGTACGATATAATCAACGGGGAAAAGAGAAAATGGTTTTGCCCGTGTCAAACTGTCACGCCCTGACCTTAGTTGTCTCTGTTTTCTTTAATATTTTGGTTAGGTCAGGGTGTGACMAGGGTGGGTATGCTAGTTTTGTATTGTCTAGGGTTTTTTGTATGTCTAGGGGTTTTGGTAGTCTAGGTATATGTTGGTCTATGGTGACCTGAATTGGTTCCCAATCAGAGGCAGCTGTTTATCGTTGTCTCTGATTGGGTATCATATTTAGGTTGCCATTTTCCCTTTTGGTTTTGTGGGTTCTTGATCTATGTTTAGTTGCCTGTCTGCACTATCCATATTAGCTTCACGGTTCGTTTTGTTATTTTGTTCGTTTTGTTCAGTGTTCGTTCTTTAAATAAAGAAGAATGTATGCTTACCACGCTGCGCCTTGGTCTCCTCCCTACGACGGCCGTGACACAAACACATGAGGACTGTTCTGGTAAAACTGTAACTTATTCTAGAGGATCTAGTAGTGGTTTACATTGCAGAACTCTGACTGTCAGGCTTATCAGAGCATGGTTTAAAATAGCCCAACTTTGTTTGATCTAATCTGTGGAATCTAAGCTCTTGGATGAGATATATTTGTATAACAATATGAATCTGTGTTTATCACCATAGCTATCTAAGAGTAAGACTGGGTTATGACTTTATAATCAAAGTAATCTTAATAAGGTTATGTTTTTTCATGTAATTATTCAGCAGAATTAGGCAGTCTACATAGAGTTTGAGAATGTGATAGAGTTTTAATCTTTTCCCTATGTTGCGGAATTTGGCCGTCTACGTGCTTTTTAAGGATGCAATAGGGTAGCAATGTCTTCTTCCCTTGATCCTGGAAGTTTACCGTAATTTGCTATAATTCAGTGTCAACGATGCGTCAACCTGTTTATCTTGATGCACGTCACAATGCTGATGCCTTAGTTGAAGTCTTCATTCTTCGATCCATAGACAACTGTGATTTTTGGTCTAGAAGAGAAACACGTCATATAAACCCACAGGTTAGTTAAATAAAGGTTAAAATAAATAAATAAATATATAAAGGAGGACATGGACACATTCTGGTTATCTCCCTCCTTAACAAGGAGGTTTAGAGAACCTGTCACACTATAAGTATAATTTGCATAATTGGTATTATCCAATATGTTTAAATGTAGCTCCTTATTTCTTAATTAAAACACAAGCTTTGCATGCAGTCCCAGCAGGTGTAGAAAACCACATCCAAACCAACCAATTGCAATAACTACACCATCGTTGAGGATGAGGAAGAGGATGAAGATGAGGAGGGTGGATGACGAGAAGCAAAGAGGTGCAGGTGTCTACAGGTGTCTCCTGATTAAGTGTAATGTGGCAGCCCTCCCCTTCCTTATCTCTCCGGTGCTCCTCCTGCCTCTGGGCTGCATGAGCACGGCGACAGAGCTCCGTAATGAGCTGCTCAGCAACACATTGGATGCCCTGGAGTACAGTCCCTACAGAGGAATAATGAGTACTCCAGTGTACCGTTCACCAGCTCTCCACTCCCTGCCAAGGGCCCCGAGCGAGCCCTTCCCTTCAGACATCCACCAGCTCTCCACTCCCTGCCAAGGGCCCCGAGCCTGCCTTCCCTTCAGACATCCACCAGCTCTCCACTGCCTGCCAAGGGCCCTGAGCCTGCCTTCCCTTCAGACATCCACCAGCTCTCCACTGCCTGCCAAGGGCCCTGAGCCTGCCTTCCCTTCAGACATCCACCAGCTCTCCCCTGCCTGCCAAGGGCCCTGAGCCTGCCTCCCCTCAGACAATGGCACCAGGGTGGGCATGGCTTGTTCTCTTTTCTCCTTTCGGGGGGGGGGGGCCCCCCCAGGGGTTGCATGATTGAAGGTTGAAGTGGTAGGAGGGATGGCCTGTAGCCTGAGGTTGGCATCCAGTCACCTCACACACACAGAGATAGAGGAAAGGGGATAGGGAGTGGAGGAAGGGAGGGAATATGAGAGAGGCAGAGGAGTCATGGAGAGCTGGAGAGAAAGAGAGAGAGAGAGAGAGAGAGAGAGAGAGAGAGGTGGAGTGAGAGATAGAGTCATCGAGAAAGGAAGAAAGATGGAGAGAGGCACTCTTTAGTCAGACAGCAGTCGACTTCTGTTGGTGTTTGTGTGTATCTGTGTGCTTTAAAGAGCAGCGCTGCTGTGCTCTGACTCTCCGAAGCTTCCAGGAAGAGAGATGAGGATCACTGGACTGTGATGACCATGAACCCGGTCCTTTTGAAAACAGGGTCATGCTGAGAAGAAGAAGATTCTGAGACTGTTTTCTCAAGAAAAAGCATATTCATGAAGACGATGCATCGAATGCTTTCATGCATCCCTCTGATTATACTCACTATTTCAATATATTTATGAATAACAATTAGCTATATTCCTCGATTTTAATTTTTGGTGGTGAAATAAAGAGAAAGATCATTGCAGACGGCGTGACGACGCATTCGTTATTATTATAATTCAATATTAACACTATTAATTATGCTGTGAATAATTTCGGGAAAATGAATCATTTCCACACAGTTCAGCCTGGCACATAGAAGTGCTGAATGTATCTGTGGGTGTATGTGTAGGTTCTGGGGTGAGTTCTGGAGTGTAAGCACAATACTGTAGGTGAAGCTTGGCTTGCATATATGAGATTCAGAAGACATGAAAAAAATAATACATTTTTTTATATAAAATAACATGATTTATTCATTGTGTTAAGGATTGGGCAGTCAGTACGTCTTCTGTATTTTCTCTTTATTCTAATTGTGCTGTTTTTTAACGAGATTGACGTCATGTCAATAGAACTTCAATAGAACTTATGTTGGCCACGAACTGTCTTTTCACCAACACCTGGGAATCGGGATTACATAGTCATTATCTTGTGAGGATTAAGGATTTGTCTCAAAAACAGAGTGGTGCTGCCTAACACAAAGGAAATCACAACGGGATGTTACAAAGTCTATTGTTCATATCCCAATAGTAATAGTAATAATAATAATAATAATAATAATAAAACCCCTTAAAAAGACAGGGGGGAAGTGCTTCTGAACAAAGGGAGTATTTTTGTTTTAATACCAGTTTTTCATTTTGGGTGGAGGATTAAACAAGAGAACAGCATGTATTTATGACCTCAGATGACAAAGGTCAACGGCAATTTGGTATTACATTGAAGATACAATTACACCAAAAACAAGCTAAGTTGTGTGGGATTTTACCAAATGTTTAACCGTGCTTACAAGGACATGGTACTGCTGCCACTGTGCACTGTGCTCTGCTGCTTGTGAACCTGTCAATATGAATTACATGGTACTGCTGCCACTGTGCACTGTGCTCTGCTGCTTGTGAACCTGTCAATATGAATTACATGGTACTGCTGCCACTGTGCTCTGCTGCTTGTGAACCTGTCAATATGAATTACATGGTACTGCTGCCACTGTGCTCTGCTGCTGGTGAACCTGTCAATATGAATTACATGGTACTGCTGCCACTGTGCTCTGCTGCTGGTGAATCTGTCAATATGAATTACATGGTACTGCTGCCACTGTGCTCTGCTGCTTGTGAACCTGTCAATATGAATTACATGGTACTGCTGCCACTG